>NW_027115892.1:895840-912607 GCF_000696795.3 Halyomorpha halys
GATTTGAGACTGAAGAGTCTCACGAATTTCTTTGTAAGATTTATCTTTGGGTTTTTGAAGGCACTCTCAAGTCTCTCACTGGTATACCGAGTTGATATATATATATATGCTACCCTATAATTCATAAATATCTGCCTCATAAAGCTTTTTGATCAGCTGAAATTCCGCTTTCCGTATTTAGAAATTATAAGGGCAGAACAATATCATAAAAGTGAAGGTAAATTTCACTCTAATTGGAATTTAGGAGGTTGAAATATAGCATGTGAATTGAGTTGGTGTTAGAAAAGAGTCTTTTAGCAGTTTCGAGCTATTTCTAGCTTTTTGCAGTTTTCGATCAATAATGGAAGAATTAAATGACTTTTCGTCTGTTTTCTAAACAGAAATGAGAGTTAATAGGAGTAATGGAGTTCTGCTGTTAGACTAGGATTCCTACTTCGAGTATTTTTTCAATATGGGAAGTTTCCAGATGAATAAAGCTCCTAAGAGTGAATTCTTCAGTGGACGATGAAATTTTATTTATCTTAGAAAAATAAACTCAATTAACAGTCAATCAATTACTCATGTACCTTACGTGCAGTGGTTCGAACAAATTCCTCGAAATCATACCTTGCATATTTTTTCACCACAGTATATAAATACTATTAAAATAACTAAATCATGACTTATTCAGGTATAACGCTAAGATTCGGAAAACGAAAGGTCAAAAGGTAAATGTATATTGGTCCTTTAATCAATTTTATCAAGTCCTTTAGTTTATTTATCCTTTACTTTTCCACAAAACTTTTCCAAAACACAATCGAAGGTGGTTGAAAAATCCACGATAGCTTATTTTCTTTGGAATGAATTATTAACTTTTTAATTAAAATGTATATTTCCTCATGGAGCTTCGATATCCTTCTTATTTTACAAATATTTCAATTATTTTTTTTCTAGAAAAATATGAATTGTTTAAATTGACCTCATTCCTTCAATATTAATAAAGTCGGTGACAATGAGGAGTATCAGATAATTTCTAAAACATTTCATTTGAATTAAGGTCGGAAATCTAATTATTATTTCTATATAAGTCAATTGATCATTTATATATAATTAGTGGCATCATATATACATTTAGGTTAATTTGGCTTTGCGAAGATAATAAAAAATCACATTAAAATGCAACTAAACCCCATAGCAAAATTTTTAAATACCTCACTTTGTCTTTACCACTTACATCGCACCAAAGATATAATCTTTTGTTTTGAATGTTATATTTTTTTTAATTACACAAATATTAGTAAGTAATTAAAAAAGGTATTTTTTTTATATTACTCATTCATCGTAACTTGTATCAGAGCAAAGAAATTATTTGAATGCGTTGTGTGGACGTCGCTTTAGAGGAGTGCCATTAAATCAGATTGATTCTCAATATTACAATATAATGATCTATATAACCAATTTCATATTTTTACTTTCACATACTTATATTTGAAATGTTTAGTTTGGGAAAGTATTACAATTGTGCAAAATTTCAAATTTAAATTTCCTCTCCCCTTCTTCTGACGCGAAGTGTCGCTCAGAGGTCCTCACTTTCACCAACCCTTTTTTTTCATTTATATTAATGATCTTCCTGGTTCCCTTCACCACGCACAATACCATTAATATGCGGTATACCAGACGATCTCCAAATGTATTTATCCTCCGAGATGCTTAAGGCCATTCAAAAGATTCAAGAAGATATTGATAACATTAATGAATGGGCATTAAACGATGTTTTTAACTTGCATTATAAAAAAACCAAGACTCATTGATTTCTAGCGTCTCTTTCGTTCCCTCCTTTACTATAGGAGAAGAGACTCTACCAAATGAAGAGGCTCTACTCTACCTTGACAACAAACCGATTCACTTCAATCCTACAATGAAAAAACTTGGAGTCACCTTCGATCAACACCTCTCCTGGAATAATCAAATTTCCCAAATCACACGCAAATTCATAACTGTACTCAAACAATTCCTAAGATCCAGTAATTCCATTCCTCAGAACACTCGTCAGCTCCTAGTATCCTCTCTCGTCTTCCCCCACTTCGACTACGCTTCCTTGGTCTATGGGAGGGCTATCTGCAGGACTAGATTTGAGACTGAAGAGTCTCACGAATTTCTTTGTAAGATTTATCTTTGGGTTTTTGAAGGCACTCTCAAGTCTCTCACTGGTATACCGAGTTGAAGTGGCTCTTTCCAACCTCCTGAAGGCAGTACCTCCTTGGTGTTTTCCTATTCAAAGTTCTTAAAATCAAAAAAACCTACCTATATCCTTGATCTCTCTACCCTTTGTTTATCTATCGATTCATTAAACACCAGATTCCAACCCATTGATTTATATATGCCGCTTTCTTCAGCAAATCTTTTGTAATACGTGCAACCTCCTTCTGGAATTCTCTTTCCATATCCATCCACCAATCCTCATCCATTCTTTCCTTTAAACAACACTTAATCCTTTACTTATTGTATAACCAAACGTCCGCATCATTGTAATCAAATAAATAGGCATATATAGATTAACATTATAAACATATGTTAAGCCAATATCGGAATGTAATTTCATTTTGCTCATTGGAAACTTGTAAATGCTTGCCAGACAATAATCTTAATGTATGATCCATGTATTTATTCTTAGGGGACATGTGTTACAGAATAAAATTATTTTTTTCATTTCATTTCATTTTAAGATCCCCTGAGCCTAAATATCCAAATTTTGTAAAATGGTCTGTGTGTGTGTCTTGCACAAAAACGAAAAAAATAAAGTAACTTATTTAAGGCAGGTAGGTGTGACAGCAAAGTTTTAGTGTGGATGTACCACTTTATAGAATCGATTATCACCATTTTTTTCGATTTACTTTAAAACGGCTTATGTATGTCAATATATACTCATTAAAATGGTCTAACATGGCTTGAGTGCCTAATTTTCAAAAACTCCTCCTCTTTATTTTAATTTTATTTTTGTAAATTAGCAGTTCTCATGGCTAGCAATAAAAAAATTATAAATACCAAATACTACAGAATTTTATGAATAATTAACGAAGATAAAAGGAAACATAAGATACGAACAGGAAAATCCAAGACCGCCTTTGATCTTTTCGGCTTCGTTATCATTTATTAAACTGTCGTATTTGTTTTTTGCGTAAAATTTATATTTGTTATTACCCCATCAAGGAACCCTAAAATACGAATTTTTATAGCTACAGAAAAAAAAAAAGTTGGTTCATAATTTATGCCTTCCCTGGTCTTAATATATATATATAGTTTAGAAAACTACAGAATAGCCTCAACACGAGCTAATATACACAAAACGTAGGGACGTTAGTAGGTTAGTAAGTGAAAGTTATGTAATGCACCCACAACATCAGATTTTTTTAAGTACATATAATTTCCCTATCTAATAGAGGTTTTTTTTTTGTCGAGAAGTGGGAATTAACAAATAATTTCTTCAAGATTAAATTGATAGATTTTAGTAATGAAATTAAAAATATGAAGATATTTTTATAAGTAATAATGTATTAATTAAATAATCTCTTGTAGACAAATGAGCTGGAGACGACGGGAACTAGGTGGCTCCCTCACCTGAGAGCGCTGCTGCAGGCATCACATCACTTATCTTTCAGATACAGGTGAGTTAATATTATCAATTAAGCAATCAGGCAATTTAAAGTTATTAAAAGTAAAATCTGAACTTTCTATGATCCGTCCAATTGCTTAACCTGTAACTATATAAAGCAATGTGCGTTTGATTAAAATTACTATATAAATATTATCCTAGAACAACCTGGACCTCCTTCCTGGACCAGTGCAAAGTTATCTTCTCTCTCTCTCTCTCTCTCTCTCTCTCTCTCTCTCTCTCTCACACACATTTTTTCTATATATATATATATATATATATATACTGCGCTTTCTGTCTTATAAAGGCATAAAATTTAAAAGGTATTAATATAGGATAAAGAGTAGAAATTAAACTTTCTACTAGTTGTAGTAATGATGGATTTGGAAGACATATTCAGGAATTACTTAAACGTAAACATAGATAAATCCACAAAAACAATTTCTGAATCCAAATCCATTAATACTTTGTTAATTTGTTTTGAGGAGTTTTAAATAACACTAAAAAACTAATCTGACTTTACTGATCATTTCCCTAAAAAGCACTGATTGGCCTACTTTACTCTAGCATATTTTAGTTTTACAATTTTGGTGAATTTAAAATCATTCAATACAATCGAAAAAATATTTTGTTATTTTCCAAAACAAAAAAATTATTGATTTATAATTACTCATAAATCAATACAGTGCAAGGGCAATATTGTATGAAAAATTACTAAAATTACATAAAATATTTTTTTCGGCTGCTAGAGAGCATTGGCAAGCATCGTCGAACAAATGTCTAATATTTTTCTTCGATCTAGTATTACCCTTGTTAGATTAGAAAAGAATATTCAACTTAATCTACGTGCGTACACTTACGGTTACCGAGGACATTGCCTAACGGTAAGAACAATAACAATAACATTTATCGAGATCTTGTTCCGCAATAGGAAGTAACGGAATCTCCAAAGCTATAGCAGAATATAATAGATCTATTGTGGTGGCCTTACCCGCAGCCGTGTCCAAGTAGGGCATCCATGTCTGCACAGAAAGATGCGGGTAGTTGTTTATTGTTTATCATTGTTATTTATTCAGATTTGCTTCAGGGCTCGAAATCATTCCAATTCCTCACCTCATACAAAATAATTTAGATATAATATTCAATTCAATAACGGCTCCTCTAATTAAAAAAAAATAGATCCTATAATTGATTTTCATTCGTTTTCTAATTGTTAATTCTTCTCATTATTTTGTACGACAACAATATATTGATAAAGTTTTAATCACAGTAATGCCTTCGAAATGACATTTTAAAGTAATATTTTGTGATAAACCCTCTTTTATAATGAAGGAAGTTATGATACCTCTAAGAACTAAGAAACTCATCTCCAAAAACAGATCTACAGTTACTATTCGTCATGAATAATGAGTTAGATATAAGTTTATTTTTCTTTATTTGTTTTACAGTTTTATTTACTTATATTTGCAAACGCGCTCATACATACCAAACTTAATCTTTGTTGAATGATATTTCTGTTATGTATTTATACCAACTACCATCCATGGTATTGGTATCTGGTGGGGTGAACTTGACCGGCAAGTGGGCCTATTGTTCCTTTTTGTCAATCCCTGGTGGCTACCAGAGTGGGAGTGTCAAAATTCATTACCCTGTGTGGGAACTTAACACACAACGTCCTAAACTTGGCGCTCTGGGACCTACGTCCCAATCCGCACGGCCATCCCGTATAATGGGGACTACGTCCATATCCGTATAATGTAATCCGATTCACATGGATCGCATCCAAGAAATAAACTATAAAAGTCTTAAACAGAATTTTTTTATTTTTAGTAGGACATATGTTTGCGTGAAGTAAAATAATCTGTGAACAGTGAACATTGAATTCTGTGCTGTTGTAAGGACTTAGGGTTACGATTTTTTCTCTTTTATTGTGTTCATTAAATTTCATTTCTCATCAAAGAAACTGTAAATAATGGGTTAAGAATAATGTTGTTTTATTTTATTTATGTGTTCCAAACCTGTTTTTCTCTCTTTCTATGTGTCTAATTGCTAGAGTAGTAAGAATACTACAGCAGAGAGCATTCATCCCAACGATTATAGGTAAATAAGGCCCTTCCCCCTCTGATTGACTATGGCATGGCTACTTCCCTAGTTTTGATTCTGGGTATACACTTGTATGCTATAGAATATAGCTGCGTAGTTATGACCAAAAAGAGTAATTAACGGATTACAAAAACGCACAATTTGGAGAGTTAAAAATCAAGAAGAAGATATTTCCGCCTAAATATGCACTTTTGTGCATTTGTCGTATAATATTTTTCTAAAGTAAAAACGCAGTATGGTTAATCATATATCAACAAAAAGCTTATCTAACTGAAATTACGCCCGAAGCTGTGAGTTTACAAAAAACGCCCAGTCCGGAGATAGCTATATAGCTATTACAAAGGGGGAATATTATAACAGCCTTATCACTTTACCTTATAAACTGAAAGATGAACAACGTTGGTTTGAAATATAAGACCCTTCTACGTATTATGTATCACTCTAAATTACCAAAATTAATTCTAACCCACTTTTGGCAGTTGCCACAGGTACCAAAATTCCAATAATGTTTTATTTTAGGTTTCGAGCATAAACTTGCTAAATAGCAATCGATGTAATTTTTATTTCTAAAGATCTTTTTTCTTATATTATCTATTCTAATATATGAAACTGAAGAAACTTTTAGCTGACTGCGTAGGGAAAAGGATCCCAAAGAACTTGGTTCAGAACGTAGTGGGTTTAAATTCCACCTGGTCAAGCAATATTAATTTCAAAGCAGGATAGAGAGATTAATCTGAATATTCCCACTCAATTGTGTTTTCTATTCCGTCAGTCTACTGGTGTGCCTCAGGGTAGTATCCTTGGTCCTATTCTTTATACAGTTTTCACAGCTGACATCCCAACCCATTCTAATACTATCCTCACAATATATGCCGATGACACATGTCTCTTGTCAGTGAACAATGATCCTTACATTGTATCCCAACTCCTCCAATCCCCACATCACCACCCTTGAAGAATGGTGCCAAAACTGGAAGATTAAAATTAATTCCAATAAATCCCACCAAATCACATTTACCCTTCGTCGTAAGCCCATGACTTCTTGCCCTACAGTATCCTTTAATAATTCCCCTCTTATACTTGTCGAACAGATCCGTTACTTAGGACTACATCTGGACAAAAGACTGACATGGAATCCTCATACAAGACTAAAAAGACAAGAAACTGCTTGTCGATTCCGACTATTACAACATTTACTTGACAAATGGTCTAAATTGCCAATCCATTACAAAAGACTGATGACTATTATAAGGCCTATCTGGACACACGGAATTGAGTTTTGGGGCTCCACTAAACCATCAAATTCCCCCCGAATCCAATCCTTACAGTCCAAAATCCTTAATGCTCCTTACCTAGTCACAAATCAAGCCATCTATCAAGACCTAAATGTTCCATATGTTGCCGATTTGGCCAGAACCAGATAGCATTCCTTCCATGATAAACTTCTCAACCACCCAAATCCACTTGTTTCTTACCGGCTTCTCCTTCATTACCTAATAATCCTCCTAGGCGTCTGAAAAGAAGATGGCCTCGAGATCTTCTCCTCTAGAAATGTTATTGGAGTTCTATCAGTGGGTAGATTCTCCACATGTTTGTATCATGTCACTATGTCACCTACAGCAAATTTACTTGTTGTATATATTTGTATACAGTTGTAAATAACAATAAATGAATTATTAAATAAAATAAATAAATTGTTTTTTATCTCAATGAAGGACGTGAAACAATAACAAAACAAAAAAAACTGATTTTAGGCAATTATTCCTACCATTTTGATAGGAAAAATTCGTTCTGTATTAGATTGGTCCATAAGAACGGAGCAGTAAATATATTATAAGCGTACATGGCAGTTATTATCACCATGACAATTCCAATGAAGCTGAATTTTAAACGACAATCCATATGCTATAAACGAGCAGCGAGGCGTGTTTTGAAAAATAAAACTTATTTTAAATGGTTAAAAAAAAGTATATCAGCAAATAATTATATTATTTTTCAGATAACTCAAAAACTATACATCCCAGGAAAATTGTATCTGTTCATTCAGATAATTAAATTTTCTATAACACAATAGTAAAATCATCAGCATTGGACCAGCTTTAGCAAATATACAGCTTATAGACAACTATCGCTTACAACTTATTATTGTGGAACTATCGTTTATAGCTATCTGTGCCTATATTTTTTCCTGAAACGAAGTGGAATAAATAAATAAATATTATAAATCGTATTTTCTTTCTTGATTAAAATTGCCACTAAAACGTAAACGGTTTCTGTCAAATCAGATTGTTTTCCTCATCGATTTCTGAAGCTCAGTTAATCAGATTAACTTCGGCGTTCATCTATCGAGCGTTTGAAACAGATATTCAAATTTAAAGAAGAAATAGTGAGGATCAGCTTGTTTAAATATATATACATTAATAAAACTCTTAACTATTCTTCTTCTTACAACTTTAACCTGTTAAGATGAAGGGTTTAACGTATTAAACGTTTAACATACTCGGTTTAACGTTCTTTGTTTTTATTTCATTTTTTTTTTAAATTGTTCTTTTTAAATAACTAAACTTCTAAGCCACTTTCTTTGAATACTTGTGGTTATGTAGTTCATTGATGAGAAGATTACGAAAGTAAAATTCTGCAGAAGTACATTCAGGAAAACCAGGATTTTTTTTTCTTTTTCTTTAATTTATTTTAGAATGAAGATTGGATGTTGAGGATGGATTTTGAGGTGGTTGGAGCAGATCAGAGGATTACGGAGATGACTAAGATTTTGCAAAAAATGGGACATTTTTGAAACTTCCGATAGAGCCAAGCGAAGTGGTAAGGAATTTCGAAATTATGTGTAGTTATCTCGATATTAGAAAAGAATCAATGAGGCATCCGATGATATTAATCGGAGCTGTTTAGCTGATTTAGAAGCCCTTACTTTCTAAGGCTCTGGTAAAACAAAACAGAAGCTCATTAGAGCGTTCTCTGCCGCAGCTCGCAGCTTATTCACGCAGACTGTTAGACAATGTGGGACAACTGCTGAAAGAGGCAAAGAGAGATGTGAGGTCGTAACTCAGGTCGCAACTTACGCAGAGGGGTGGGCTGAAGCTGGCTCAGAATTGGCTATGTCAGGCTCACATTTTTCTGTAACTCCTCCCAGAAGTTTTTTTTTTTTTTAATATTTATTTATTGCTATTTACAACTGTACATTATAATACATCTTATTATCATTCTTATCTTATCATACATACATTACAGGCGTATAGAGAAACTACCCATTGGTAGCACTCTAATGAAATTTTACATTAGCTGGTGTCGTGGCCATCTTATTTTCAGGTGCCTCGGAGGATTGTCAGGAATGGAAGAGGATGCAAGATTATAAACTAGGGGGTTTTAGTGGTTAGAGAGTTTATAATGGAATGAGTGATATCTGGTTCGGGCTAGATCGGTTACATAGGGAACATTAAGATCATTATGTATGATTTTATTTGTGGCAAAGTAAGGAGCATTGAGGATTTTACGAAGGATTTTGGATTGTAAGGATTGAATACGAGAGGAATTCGAAGGTTTAGTGGAGCCCCAAAGCTCAACTCCATATGTCCAGATTGGCCTTATTACAGTCATTTAGATCGGTCTTTTGTAATGTGTTGGAAGTTTAGACCGTTTGTCTAGTAAGTGCTGTAATAGTCGAAATCGATGTGCAGTTTCCTGTCATTTCAGTCTGGTGTGAGGATTCCAGGTTAATCGCTTATCCAAATGTAGTCCAAGGTAGCGGATCTGTTCGACAGGGGTAAGAGTAACATCATTAAATGAAACTGTAGGGCAGTCGGTAGGTTTACGACGAATGGTAAAGGTGATTTGATGGGATTTGTTGGAATTTATCTTAATCCTCCAATTACGACACCAATCTTCGAGGGCTGTGATATGGGATTGGAGATCTTGGGATACAATTAATGGGTTATTATTAACAGCGAGCACACATGTGTCATCGGCATACGTGGTGAGGATAGTGTTAGGAATGGTTGGAATGTCAGCTGAGGAACCTTGAGGAACACCAGCGGACTGAGAATAGAGGGTTGAATAGGAACCATTGTGGTTTATTTCTCCCAGAAGTTAAAAGTGTTATAATATATAGACAATGGTTACAATTTTTTATAAGTGTCCTACTTAAGGATTTGAAGTACTAGATACATTCGGCTATAGAAAAAAAAGTTAAATACAATATCTCCTTCGTTACATGTCGTTAGATGTCGTTAGAAAATAGGCGATAAAATGAATTTTTAATGAACTTTTGTCAAGTAAGAATAGATACACATTATGCAATCGAAATTTTGTGGATTTCTAGTAATTCATAATATGCATAAAAATATCAATGGCTTACTTCAAAATGTTGCTAAGTATATTTCCATTAGCTTTACGTTAGTAGAAATGTACTTAGCACCACTGTGAGGTAAGCCACTATATTATGTTTAAACATTTTTTTCCCCTCTTTGTATGTGTTTAATTAGGCCAAGTGATAGGGCTAATATAACAAGCAGAATTCCTTTTTTGTAGTGGCCATATATTAATGTACAAACCGTGGATTTTTTATAACGCATACAAAAAACATAATTCTATTGAACTATAACTTAGCCTTACTGTTATCCTATAACAACTGCACATACTGTGAGGGATTCAAATGAAAACACAGCTTTTAGTCCGTTGCATTCAGATTTATACCTATGAACCCCGTAACAGTTAATTTATTTTTTAAAAATTTTTTGTTGAGATACTCTAACAATTAAATACTAAAAATTAGAAGATCGCTGATTGACCATGTGTAATATATGGGTAAAAGGAAGATGGTCCTGGGTGCGTCCAAAATCTTTTTTTCTTGACTTTTACTGGATTTTTATTTCCCTCATTTTTAGTTACCCGTACCTTAGTTTACTTTTATTTCATATTGCCTATTCTATTATTTTAGTTGTATCTTTTTTAACCCTGCTAAGTGGGACTCACGATAAATAGTTTAATTTCTGTTTGAGTTATTTTTACCGCACTCAGACCATCTTTTTATAAAAATTAAAACGTTTACTTATTAGAAGTATCCGCTTTTCTTTTTGTGTACTTCCACAAAAATTGGATATTTAGACTAAACTGTATTTCCCAGAAGATAACTAAATAAAACATTAGAAAAATAATTCAATTTTTACCAAGACTATTTCGGATGCATTTCTATCTCTTGATGCCCTGCTTTTAGATCAAATGTGCAAAATATCATTGCTTCACCCAACTTGTCCAGAATATCATCGAATTGTGGTATAAGTCCATTTAGAATTGAAGTTATTCGGAAGCACGGCGTTGTCACTATTCAGAGTATAGCCGAAACAAGGAAGCGGAGAACAGTCCACAAAGAACAATTAAAGATCTCATTGAGAGAACCGAGAATTTGAGTGTTCAGAAAATCAAGAATTTGTTATTTTTCTTTTGGTTGTTTTGTTAATTTGCAATATAGCTCTGTTTTTTTTTTTTTTTTTTGTTTTTTTTAATTAACTCCAAGATCTCTTTGTAATATTTTTGTTCATCATCATGCAGATAGAAGAAGTGTTTTTTTTATATATCCATTTTGCATAATTTTAGGAGGATTGATGGTGAACAGATAGGGTGGAGTTTTTTCCTGTTTCATAATGAAAACTAATAGTATTAGTCCATAAATACAAGTATAAAAAGGTTCAATGAACAAGCACTGTTACTTTCCATTTCTTAATAGAAACAACTTTAAGTGATATTAAAGAAGATGGCCACGGGACCTTCTAGTTTAAATTAATGTTTGAAGTACCACCAATGGGTGGTTCCTTCCCAAGATTTTCAAGTGTATATGAAACATACTACATATTTACCTGTTGTATTATTTTGTACATTTGTAAATTACAATAAATAAATAATAATAAAAAAAAAAAAAGTGATATTATAGATGTGAAAAGTCTAATATGTATGTTTACAACTATTTTTGTTTCTCCTTTGACCGCAACCCTGACCATCTTCCTATACATCAATTTTTACGGTCAACTATATTTACATATATAAAAGACTAATAGTATTAGTCTGTACTTTATTATGATACGGAGCCCAGATTGATTGCGATGTCAGCTGAATGTGAGTAGACGTTAAAAAGAGTTAGCTAAACGAATAATAGCTGATTGAGTATACATATATGAGGAAGGGTTCTGTCAATAAATCAGTCTTGTTTTCACATTCAAAAAGTGTTATTTCGCAACTCTTTAGTTTTTTTTAATAAATTTTTCCTTTGCTGTCGCGTTAATATAATAATAATAATAATATAAATACCACAACTCATTGTTGCGATAATTTATCCCAAAATTTATCCATTCCTTTCAAATGCTTCTCTAACTGGCATTAGAATATTTTGACATGGTTGTTCTTGCATTAGGCCACATACATAATACAACTGAATAATAATAGATATGCTAATGAACACTTAATATATGCGTATTCATTAATGTTGAAATTCTCTGTATGCGAAATTCAAAAGGATTTTTTTTTTAAAAAAGAAGGTTTTGTTCAAATATCCAATTTTTTTTTAAATCGTATCAATTCCGGTAGACTGATAAATACAAGTCGAATTGGATTTGCATATCCCCTGCCTTAATACGGTCGATTAATAACCAAAATGTGGCCACATTCCACCACCTCGGCTGACTGCATAAATCCTTGGGTAATCGGATCTCTTGGTCCGTATCGGGTAGAGTCCATCTCGCAGCAGAGGACCATCTGTAATCCCCGCACTCCCCTTATGAAGATATCTTCGCTCTCTTCTTATTCATTGTTTATCTTAGTAGAAACCTTAAGATATATTTGTAATTACAATATGATGTCTAGGAAGAGGTTTACTTTAAGGTGTGTCTATTTTCCACTTTTTAAAATTTATTTGTTGGGATCTTTTTACAATTTCTTGATTCTATGTCTGCAAATACATTGATAAAACAGAAATAGAGGCGATTTCAATTGCAATATCATTTGAAAAAGGACAGAAAGAAAGCCTAAATAGACCTAATTGTCGGTTTTATCCAAAGAGTTTTTTCTGTTTATTTGGTGTTAATTTTTGCCAAACAGGACCGTTTGTAAAAGATTTATTGTTAAATTTATTTCTTGGTATCTTTTCTAAGATTTCTTGATTCTATTTCTTAAAATACATAGGTAAATTATTTAACTATCCTGAAGAAAACCAGCAGTAGAGACCTAGATGTTGTTTTTAGGTAGACAGTTTTGACTTTTTTGTTTTATGTTAATTTTTGCAGACTTATATAAAATTTTACTTTACTACAATGAAAAGAAAAAAGTACAATTTTGATATTTATCATTAAATTAATAGCATATGCTAATGTAAAACAATCCTGGTCATAACTATTTTTACATTTATTGAAATATTATAAAATTTTGATTTTAGTTTTTAAAAATACATAAATAATTTTTAAAAAAATTCTGATACAGATTACGAGGAAATTCGTTTGGTCCTTAAAAAAAAAAGTGACAAGATAATAATAATTTTAAAAACAGAAGGAAATACAATGGTAGAGAGAAAAAAAAATACCAAAAAGTTTGGTTCAAGATTACAAGAATATACTTTGATAATTAAGCTTTGAGAGATAATTGGGGTGATAATTTGTCGGCAACACTGAATGTATTGTTTATATATAATTTAAGAAAAAAATAGGATAACTATTTATTCTCAATTTTAAATCTTAATTTTCATCTGATAATTGTATTAAAATGATCATTGCAGATTGCTAGTCGCTAAGAAAGGTTCACAACAGGATATCCAAAGTTTTTAAAATAAGGTTTCCTGTTTCTTGAATATTGATTCTTCGATTTCAATTGAAATATAGTAGGCACGCTATTAAATAAACGGTTATAGAAAATTGAAACAAAAAATCTATTAAATTAAAACTAAACAGTAAGTCTTTCAAGCAGATGCTCTAAAAAAGGGAATCGCGAAGACATGCCCAGTTGTAAGAGGTGGTGTGGGGAGATGTTACAGGAAGCTGGAAGATAACACAGATACCAAAGGATGTCCTGGACTGAATCATAACGAGATATCTCGATGCACCCTAAATGACGCTTGCCATGGCGGTCAGTAGGTCAATCCGAAAAAAAAAATTTCCTCAAATAACATTTTGACTCATTGTTTCGTAATACATCAATATTCTTTACACACTAACCTTGTTATGGTAGGTTAGATACTCATCTCTGTATGAATTTGGTTTATATTAAGCTATCTCCAAACAGTATGTTTGATCATGAATATAATAGTTTACTGACAGCATCCTAGGATAAAGGGCAACAGAACTGTCCTAGTAGAAATTTAAAATTTCGAAGCAATGAATGAAATAATATGAGAACTTGGCTCTCTCGCATTCAATATAAATACTTAAAATAAAGTAAAATCATTTACCCCCTTTTCCCTACCCTTAAATTAGAATGCTGAATTCTTTCTTAAAAATAAGTTGGCATGCCTGAAGTTCAACATCTGTTCATATGTTGAAAATACACTTTTTTTCTCTGAAGAAGAATTTAAGTATGGAATAATTGCATGGCGATTTTTCGAAAACACAGAAAATTACTAATAAAATGATTGTTGATTCGAATTTTCGCTTAATATTTAGGCTTTGGTAAACAGATTTAAACATTTTATAAAAATTTTGCTAATTATATACCAACTCGCAATTCTTTATTTAAATTGGAAAATATTGATAATTTCTATCAATATACACGTAGTATACTATGATAATGAATTGCGAGAGGGACTACGGAACCCACAGATTTGATGCTACACACCCACCTGCATACCTTTAGAAAAACTCGTCAAAACCCGGATCAGACTAAACAGAGTTCTCCAATCTATTTTAGGTCACACGGATACTTACCAGTTGGATCAACGTAGATTACTATTTAGTGGTTGTTATGTTACCAACAGCAACATAGAAATATGGATTTAAAATTTTTGTGTATTTAATATTTTATTTTTTATAAGTAACTATACATCGACCGTCGTGCAAAGTCCTGATAAATTTTTATGGAATGCATATCTGAGTTCCATTTCCAAATAAGAACAATAAGGAGAGTTGTATGACTGAAATTCTGCAATAATTCTTTCCATAAAAAATATTGGAAACCTCTAGCAACGGCCTAAATTTACTTATGTCTGGTTACCAATTCGTATTTAGACCATACATAATTTATGTTTGCTATTCTCTTATATTGTGGATTAGTCGATTACGTATGAAAAAAAGATTCACAACTCATATTGACGTCACATATTTTAAAGGTTGAATTGGTGTCATCCTAAAGCACTGCCAGACTACAAATATCAAACCATGCCATTAAACAGAGTAGATGATCATTCAGTGACGTAAGTTAGAGGAGATAACCTAGGTGTTTTTTTTTTTGTTTTTTGTAAAACTTAAACAATTTCTAATGTTAGTTCTCAAAAAAAATTTATCCCTTACATTTTGGATACGCGATTTTAATTTTAAATAGTTTTTCAGATACACTTTAATTTTAAGATTTCATTTTGTGTTATTGCAGGCTTCAGGATGGACTGGGTCATCCGGGATAACTATACCACGCTGACCAATGGCTCTCAACCGGAAGCCATCAACTCCTTCTACTTTTATCAGGTACAGTGTATTGATTCTTCAATTTTTCATTTTTATTTCATATATTTACTTACTGATTTATTTATATTAGTTTTATTTTTTAATTTGGATAGTACAAATATAAATATTAAACATAAAAAATTAAATCTTTATTTGTGAAACACTAGGATAATAATTTAAATTTATTTCTATAATTAGAGGAAAGTGCAGAGCCTATGGTCCTCTTATATAAACTTTGTTTAGGTAACCTTCAAGAAAAAAAAGTTTTTTATGTGCTCGTAGGGGATTAAATTAATTCAATAGAAAACCTTACATTGACATAATATTTTCGCAAAATTTATTTATTTAAAGTTAATGGTCTCATCGAAACATAAACAGCATCGATTGCTGTCCAACATGAAATTGCGGTCTTAAGATGATGAGAAATGTGGTCATAATTTCCTCTCTGTACGGGATACTACCTTATCCTTAAACGGAATCTGACATAAATGTTTAGCAGTTCAAGCAGAGAATAGTGCAGGGTAAAGTATCGCACACACCACACACTATCCAAGGCAGCCATAAACCATCGTACATACCGTACACACTTGTTCCATTAGTAAGATTTGCATAAACCTTCTCGGGTTGGAGAGGAGGATCTGATGTATGTGGAAACGTCTGCGGAGCTGCCCGATAGTTCTCGTTTCGGTTCCTTAAGCTGGAATGTCGTCGAGGAAAAAGGAAATGATATTCCGGGTACAATAAATTCTGCGGCATTGGGAGATCTCGGCGAGAAAGGTAATTTAAGAATCCAATAATTCAATCATATACAGATTCCTTTTAAGATAGGAACGCGGATTTTGATAAATAATTGGATAAAAAATACAATAGGTAGAGTTGTGATTCATAAATACGTTTATTTATTTGTTTTTGTGTTGTAATAAAACAGGAGTGATAACATTCAGAACCGCCATGAGCTGAGTTTGGGTCTGAGGGAGAATAATACTGCGGATCCCCTTTCACTTAATATTTAGTGTTTTTTTTTTTTTTTTTCAATGATACACAGATGAAAGTATTTTAAAACATAACTTATTACTACCCTGTGATTCCAAGAGGTAATGATAGTATAATTTAATAAAAATGTCTTCCTTAAAGTTTTCAGAGTAATAATTATTACTTTCAGGCAGTTGTTTTTATTTACACTTTTTTTTTTTTTTCCTTCAGGCTAACTTAGAAGATACAATAGAGAACACTTTTTTTTTTTCTTTTAATTTATTCTACGAAATTCCATATAAACCTTTCCAACCATCCTAATTTTTTGGTTCAAGCTTTATTTAGTTCGACCCATCCCTACAGCCCACCTAGAAGGTTGAAACGGCAGTGGCCAAGAGACTTATTAAAATAAAAATG
>NW_027115892.1:912938-930078 GCF_000696795.3 Halyomorpha halys
TTTATTTTATTTTTTTATTTTTTTTTAAATTTATTTTAGTATGTATGAGATCATTCATCACTATTACCTATTGCCTACAACTGTGTGGCAGATTGTAATATCTATCAATAAATAAATCTATCAATTCCAAAAAAAAAAAAATTATTCTCAGTTGTATGTAATGCAGGATCTATACGTTTGCCAGTTGCCGTAAACCCGAGACTTATACAAATGCTTGGTAAACAAAGGAAGCAACAAACGTGTGTAGATACCGGCTTGTGCGTTCTTAAAACTTTTGTTGGCTATTACATTCGATTTACATAATAAAAATGAACAAAATAAAAATAGGCAAAAAGAAAGGAAACGTAAATATCACCTAAGATGGTGGTACATGATAAAAAATCATTTAAATGACTAATAGCACTACATAACCTATAAATTTAACCTTCGTTCTAAAATTTTTATCTGAAACTATTTAATTTAATAATCTAGTCTATAATGTCTTCATAAATATATATTTTGTGTTCTGTTAGATCAAAAATGAACTACTGAAGTTAATTAAAATGATTTGAAACGATGTATTTACTCTGAATCGATATATTTTAAAATATACAGCCTTAAAAATGATTAATTATTAAATCCAAAATTTAAGTAAATTCTTTAAATAATTAAAACACGGAGATCAGAAATATTCATCTGTTAGCCATTGTTCTAAAACAATGCAAACTGAAAACAAACCTATGGATGCAGCACAAGGGTTCTTTGATTTGTGCCCAAAAACCGACCCCCAATGGTTCAGGCTAACTTGTACCAGACAATGCAAATAACCCATCCACTCACTAGCGCATGCACCAATCATTGTTTGCCAAACGTGTAGAGACACCTTATGGTTACAATTTCTTTTTTTTACCCCAACTTATGATTGTTGCCATGCGAGGTTTCAGCAGTAATGAGGTTGTACTTTGGGGTCAAACGAATCCTTTTATTTATTCATAATGTACATGTTTGTCTAGGCATTTTCTTTATTGGGAACAAATGGTTATATGGGGCAGCTCAATGCACAGTTGGACAACTTACTAATGGATTTGCACCTTATTCACTGCCAGACCAGTTAGGTTCCGGTGTATGTTCTGGTCTTCAGCTTCCCTCCTTTCTCCGCATACAAATAAATGATCTTGTACATTAAGTTCGTCCAAAGTTGCGTTTCTTAAAAAACACAAATTGTAACTAAAACATCAAAATAATTGACTGCTAATGGAAACCTGTTTTTATCCCTGACTGTTTCTTTTAGATGCAATCGCGCACAAGAGCAGTGCAACCAATTCTTCTACTTCTGGTGCACTGCTTTATGTTTCCTGTGTTGTTATACGATTTGTTGATACCATGTCATAATTTTTATTTAGGTGATAAAAGCTTTGCATGTTTCAATTTTCTCTCAACTTAATTCTAAAAGAAAAATTCAGCAGTTAAATATTTTTATTAGGTCAATAAGTTATATGGCTATTGCAAAGTAGAATTACTAACGGTCAGGTTGATAACACTATCAGGGGCCTAATAATCAGGTTTTATAATGAAATCCAATAGTATTAGGCCATAAATATAAGTATATAATAACTAATACTTTTTGTTTTATGATGAGAACGATCATTAGTGATATTTTAGGAGTGACAAATTATAAGTTAGTAAAATTGTAGCAAGTACAAATACAACAAATATAACAAGACTAATACTATTATTTTATACTTTATTGTATAACAGGGTCCAACTTGATGTATTTGGACTCAAGAAACATTTAAGCTGATATTATATGCAGTAAACAAATAAAAAATATGAATATGTGCTTATTCAACCAAATACATTTTCATCTCATCTCTTACAGACTGAGCAGCTGAGCTTGCTATCATTCCTCCTGGCAGCCATAGTCCTAGGAAATGTTTCTGTGCTTCTGGCTTTACTGTTAAGCAAGGGAAGGAAATCAAGGATGAATTTCTTCATAATGCATCTTGCCTTTGCAGGTAACCATTAATTTGGCATTTACATGCATAAGACATTTTAACCAGATATTTATTTTTATTAATAATCTTTTTTATGATTTCATTAATTAAAGTTATTTTATTAAAATGAAATTTCTTCTCAATTCCAATATCTTATCATTTTTTTAAGTTTTCAAAAGTTCATTTGGTTAGACTCATAACATATTATTAAATTATGAAATATTTATTGAAAGAGAAGTATGTAACAACACACAATTGTCTTTCCATATTACAAGCATTTACTCACTTCCTTCAATGAGAATATGGTCAACCATTATTGCGATGTATATTATGACAACATAAATACAAAACGATCCATATTTACACACACACGTTTGTTTATCATTTTTTTACCTTCTACCTCACCAAAAGCTGCTTCCTTCTGGAATTCCATTCTTTTTACTATAAGCCATGCATTGCACAATAGTGATTATTTATTTATTGTAATTTACAAGTGTACAACAAATACAATAAGTAAATATGTGGAATGTTTCAAACGCTTGAAAATCTTGGGAAGGAAGTACCCAATGGTGGTACTTCAAACAATAATTTAAATTAGAAGGTCCCATGGCCATCTTCTTTTCAGACACCTCAGAGGATTGTTAAGGATGAGAGATTAAGAACTAATGGGTTAGGATGGGGAGGGAATTTGGAATGAAAAGACGCATATCTGTTTCGGGTCAAATCTGCAATAAAGGGATGTTAAGGTCTTTGTGAATGAGTTTATTTGTGATGTAATAATGAGCATTAAAGGATTTTGTGGAGGATTTTGGATTGTAAGGGTTGGATACGAGAGGAATTTGATTGTTTGGTAGAGCCCCAGAGCTCAATTTCATATGTCCAAATTTGTCTGGTTATCATTGTGTATAATAATTTTTTGTAGTGAATAGGAAGTTTAGAGCATTTGTCAAGTAGGTGTTGTAGCAATCAAAATCTATGATCAGTTTCTAGTCATTTCAGTCTTGTAAAGGGATTCCAAGTAAGTCTCTTGTCAAGATAGAGTCCTAAGTAGCGAATCTGTTCTAGTGGAATATTTAAAAATGATACTGTGTGACAGGAGGGTAGAGGTTTACGATGAATAGTAAAGGTGATCTGGTGGGATTTGTTAGGATTTATTTTGATTCTCCAGTTTTGACACCGTTATTCAATGGATTTTATGTGTGTCTGTAGAGTTTGTGATATATTAGTACGGTCATTGTTTACAGACAGTACACATGTGTCATCAGCGTATGTTGTTAGGACTGTGTTAGAGTGGGTTAGGATATCATCTGAGAGAATGGGACCTAAGATACTACCATGAGAAAAACTGTCGGACTGAGAAAAGAGTGATTAGTCGGCTAGTTTATGATTTACTGTAAACGTTCTATCAAAGTGGTAGGAAGAGATTAAAAGGATATATGTAGGGAGAAGGAATTGACGAAGTTTATTGAGCAGTCCTGGATGCCATACTCGATCAAAAGGTAGTGATTATTAAAAGTATTTAATATAAATATAAAACACTTTATCATCTTGTTAATATGAAGTTTTAATGAAAAATTTAAATGGTGTTTTAGATTTGTCTGTCGGCATCATCAGTGTTTCAACTGACATTATTTGGAGGATTACTGTAGCATGGCAAGCTGGCAATACCATGTGCAAGTTAGTCAGATTTATGCAAGTAAGCGCAATTATTTCCTTTGAAATGTTTTGTCCATTGCTGGGGGATTTACAGATATTAAAATAATTAAGATCATGAAAATGCTTATTTATTATCCTTTAAACATAAACATTTTAATGTGATAGAAAATTAAATTGTCAATATTTGTATTGAATATGAACAAGTAATTTTAGTCTGACAAAAGTTTGAATTGGAAATTCATTAGATTAAAATGGGTAACTCTTTACATTTTTTTTTCCAAATTTGATCTGAAAACCTTACCACAGCTATTTTATTAGTTTATTTTAATATGTGAACTTTTCATATCTTTTTTAAGCTAAAAATTACATCTGTATTTAAAAAAAAATTGTTTATTATTTTGGTTTAAAGAAAAATACCTGCTAGTTGTTCCAATTTATTACCAAATAGACATACTTACAGATAATTATCTAATTTAAATATGCTGTAGGTCCACCAGCTTTATTAGTGTAGGTGATGACAGAAATCAATATGTCTGATGCAGCTCTGTTCTATAGGCAATGGTCACCTACTCATCAACATATGTTCTTGTAGCACTCAGCCTAGATCGTTTAGATGCAATTACTCGCCCAATGAACTTCTCTAGGGGATGTAAGTATCCTTAGGTAGGATTGACTTTATCTTATTATGTAAGAAAACAAAACAGCATATTTTTTTAATACAATTTTTAATAAAATTATTATTAAAACTGTTGAGTGCATTGACTTGGACCAATCAGCCTGACTTTGTTTTCTATTTGCATTCATTCTCAGTTTCTAATGATTGCTTTAAAAATACTGAGTCTATCTTCGATAGGATAAAAGTTTACACACAAAGATGTTATCATTTTTCTTGGAACATCTGTATTTAAAGTTGAGCATTAGGTCGACAGCTTGTTAATACCACACACTGTGTAAAATACTTTTATTTATTCCAATGAGCATTGGTTGCAAATATTAAATAACTATTAATTAAATAAAAATTAAAATCTGTCCCGCTACAACCCATGAAGGATCGGGGGTACAGGCAGTACTTTGTAAGGAACTACTGTTACTAGACCAATGGTTGTGCAAGGAGGTGATTTGGTCAGAATCACACTCAACCAGTAGATTTTTATCCAATTAATGATGCTAGGTGGACCCCAGGAGGGTTCCAGAACCCACAGGGTTGATTCACAGCTACAGTGTAACAAAAAACAATTTTCTGCCCAGCCGGATTCGAACCCGGATCCTTGAAGTTAGTAGCACCATACCTTACCAAGCTGCCACCGCGCTCCCATTAAATAACTATATTTTGTTTTAATTAAGTTTCAGATACTCACAGACTTAAGGTATAGCACTAACTAAAGATTTTCAATTTATTGCCAGTTTTATTATTATTATTTTTTTTTATAATTAACAGAAAATATAACAAAATAAGATAAATGTAACATTATCATTTTACAGGGTCAAGGGCTCGAATCTTAGTTGCATCTGCATGGATACTTAGTGCTGTCTTTTCCTCTCCAATCTTAGTCCTTTATGAGGAGAAACTTATCCAAGGTAAAATTCAATAGCAATTTATTTTTAATACTATACAATATTTATATTTTAAAACATGGGCTAACCATCTAATTAACAATTTATTAAAAATATAATTATCAGATCCTATTTTACTTTTTAATTCCATAAATAGGAAGGCAAATTTGCTTAGCTAAATTTTATATTATTACTAGCTGACCCAGCAATGCTTCGCTGTTGCTTTATCTGAGGATGTATATAAATTTAATAAACACAATTGATATTTTATTATAAATTATTATATTTAGACAAAATTAAACATTTATATATAATATTATTAAGTAACATAAACAGTTTTTGAATAACAACAATCTCTGTGCTTCAATATTAGTACTATATTGAAACAATTTGGAATGACTGACCTATGAAGTGAACCGGAGATATAAAATAAAATCTTTGAAAATCTTTTCTTGATTTGAAACCCATATTTCCTATAAGGGCATTAAATCTATATTTAAGTTGATGTAGGTTGAAAGAGCTGATATTCAGATTTCCAACAGTTATATTAACATAGGAATTGGATAAGAAGAAGAGTTATGAAACATTAAACGAACTATTGAAATCAGGATAAAAAAATTTCTCAGAATAAATCGAGGTCAAAAATTTCCAATTTTCAAATTCACACTTAACATGAATATGATTTGATTTTTTCTAAAATAAAATTTATAAACCTACCTTACCCCAAGCCACATTATGTTTTTATAATTTTTCATAAATATAATATAGTGTAATAGAATCAGTAATATTTTTTTCTTATTCCTTGGAAAGAGACAAATCAATTGGTGTACAATAACAGTGAAAAAGCTTATACTTTCTGAACTACAGACCAAAAACGATGTTAATTTTGTTCATAACATTTTTTTATACTTGACATTTCAGAGATTTCATAATCTTTAAATCATCCCATGGTAAAAGGGAACATTTTGAAAAAAACAGCACATAAATTGGTCCAGTAATTCAAAAGTTTATTGTGAACAAAGATTCGACTATTCTCTTTAATACATATAGAAGATAGAATAGCTAAAGAAATTGTAATGCCAAAAAAATATGTCTGATCCATCTGTTGTATTACTTGTTGCATATCTGTAAATTATTGTTTAATGAAGATGAATCTGTAATAAACTTTTACCTCAGGCCTCAATCTTTCTTATATTATCTGTGATCATTTGTGAAACTACCGCTATCATTTTATGAGTTAGTAATATTTAACTTATTGCCCATTTAAAATTGTATTTCTTATTTTACCATATTTTTGAGTTTTAGGTAAAAAATAAATAAAGTAGTTGTTTATCCAAACCATTTTTATGGTTGTATAATATTTACTAACTCACTATTTTTTATTAATTAGAGATTTACAATTTTTAGTTATAAAAAATAAAATAAACATTATGAACAATACATAAATTGAAACATTAGAATCAAAATTAATTTGCCTACAGCTCAATTACACAATTCATACATATTTTTAAAAACTAAAATCAATCCTGGACATTGATTAAAAAATAAATAATACCGCCTTACTTACAGGTCCAAATTTTATGAATTTTTTAGATTTAAAAAAAGTTACACTAATTGATACAGCCTGTAATATTTACCTTAATTTATACTATGTTTTTAGTGTTTACTCATAATTTTACACCAATTTTTTTTTTTACAAAAATTAATTTAAAATAATACAATCAACCCGAATCAAATTCAAGGTGTTTGCTAGTAACAGAGCAACTGAAAATTTTAAAGGTGCAGGTTCATAAGGGCCATAAAAAAACAAACAAAGTTTTAATTCAATAAGTTTAGTTTTCAATGATTGTTCTGATCATAATATGAAATTTTAATTATGTTTACTTATATTTAATATGTGTTTGCAGCTAAAGTAACTTTTAACTTTAGCAGATAAGAGTACTAGGGTCTTCTGCAAGTAGTCCAAAACTATTTAGCACTAGTGAAGGGAACAGGTAAAAATATATTGTGAAGAGAACAGGTAAAAAATGAAAAATAAAAATGTTATAATGTTCAATATTTTTCTCATAATTGGAGGAACTTAGCATTTCTAAAACTGTAATATTTTAAAATCCTTCTTCTAATTTTCATATCACTCACTCATTTCAATAATATGAACTCTCAAAAATCGGTAATTTTTAGTTATACCAGTTTTCAGAATGCCTTTAGCAAGTAGTATATCACTTCAAGATGGTTATACCATTCACTCAATATTCCATTACTAGACAGCTGAAGTGTTGCCCTTGCAAAGTAAAGTATTTCAGGATTGTTTATTTTGAGAGTGCCTGAAATGAGTTGTCCTTGAGCCGGTGAGAAGGTACCATCTGCATCATTTAAAGCATGAGTGTATTATTTTTTGAGAGTCGGTGGTCTAATATTTAGTTTTTTACAAATTTATTCAACTTTAGCCTTAAAATTTCTCTCTTGAAAAATCTTTGAATAAAAAGAGTGAATGATATGATTGTCCTTTGACTGCTATTATTATTTATTTAATTTCAACAAACCCAGATTTTGATTTATTTTTTTTATATTTATTACCAATTTTAATCTTTCCAAATGTAGTATCCATGCAGAAGTCATGTATTTGAATGTAAGTTTAAGTAATGTATGATTTTTAATCTCTTGTCTTTTTAATTTCAATTATTTCTAAATAGAACTTTAGAAATAATTTTAAAGTAACCTGAAGAAAAACTTTAAAGAAAAAAGATTCTCTTATTAAAATGAAAAAATGATAACCATTATATTTAAAAAGGCGCTAGTCTAAACAGGTATTATGGAAAAGGGAGAAATTTATAACTATTTAAGAAGAATTCAAAAGAATGATATATAATTTAGGAAGCTTGCAGTGCTGGATCGAGCTTGGATCAGAGCTGAAATGGCAATTTTACATGTGTTTGGTTGCACTAAGCCTGTTCATAGTACCTGCAGTAATCATTGCTGGCTGCTATACTATTATTGTATACACAATATGGAGAAAAAGTACGCACTTAGCTACCAACCATCAAGCGATGCCATTGAAGGGTGAGTGTCATTTATTAAAGCAAACAATTTTTTTTTTTTTATTTTATGAATTTGGCTTTTTTATATCCTTTATCTGTGTTACAAGGAGTGGGGTGGCACAGAGGTAACTTGCGCTACTAACTCCAAGAATCTGGATTAGAATCTGGCTGTGGCAGATAATTATTTATTCTGTCACTTTGTCGTGAGCTAACCATGTGGGTTCTGGAACCCTCCTAAGGTCCACAAAGCCCTCAACCCATGACATTTCATGTGTTGTAGCGGTGTACATTATTATTATTTAAAAATTTTCCTTATTCTCGGCTTTCACCTGAAATAGTACTTACCTTGACCTAGGTAAAGGGTGAAGCTAGAAAAAGTTTAATTTTTTATATTGTTGAATTTTCTGACTATAATCGCTGTCCCACTTTCTGCATTAGTTCCAGAATATTTAACTATGAATTAATATTTGTAATCTGTAAGTTCCATTCAGGCATACAATTTACATGAAATGTCCTGGCTCATATTCTGGTTTTTCCCCTTTTGGTATCAAGTTGGTATGACCATTACAAAATTGTTGAAGTATTTTGATTTTTTTTTCAAAGAGTTTTTGAAAATAAACTGCCAGAGATTGGAGGACACTACTAAAGTTTTTCAACCGATAATTATGTAGCTTGTCTGGGCCAGTTGCTTTGTATTTTTCTAAGAGCCATTTCTATGTCATTTTCTTGTATTGTAATAGCTTCCATCTTTAGAACTTATTATTATTATCTTTTTTTTCCTTACAATTCCGGATTAAGAACTGGGGTGAGGGACATGGTCCAACAACCTGCAGATTTAAATTTAATCAAACATTTAAGAGCTTTTATTATTATTATTATCTGTGTTATACTACTTAGCACTATCTAAACATTTCAGATGGTGATAAACATGAAGAAATTGGAGATTTAAGAAGAGCTAGTTCACGAGGAATAATCCCAAAAGCAAAAATAAAAACTGTTAAAATGACTTTTGTTATTGTATTTGGTAAGTAAAACTGAAAAATTCCAAGAAATTGGTTGTAAATGTTTGCAATTTAAAGCTTTAATAAATGGAAATATTATTTTGTGAAACTGCTCAGTTTAATTTAGAAAAATTTAATTTACTTCTGTGTTTTATAAAAAATAACAAGAGACACTTGATTCTTAATATCATTGCAGTTTGTTAAGTTTACTAATTTAAGAATTTCAGGATCCTTTTGGGATTCAATTATTTTCAATATATTAGCAGATTTTTCTATATCATTATAATCAGTACTATAAATTGAATTTTTATTTTTAACAGTGTTCATCATCTGCTGGAGCCCATATATTATCTTTGATTTATTACAAGTGTTTGGACATGTCCCCCGGACCCAGACTAACATTGCCGTGGCAACTTTTATCCAGAGCCTCGCTCCTCTCAATTCAGCCGCCAACCCTGTCATCTACTGTCTCTTCTCAACCAGGGCTTGCACGACATTGGGGTATGCCAAGTTAGCTACCTTTTAAGGTTTTTAAGGGTATTAGAACTTTAAACTTCTATATTTTCTAAAAAAAAAAAAAATAAAATAAATGTATTAAATTATTTCATAAATTTATGTTATTGATGATGGGATAACATGGGTAATAGATTTAAAGTATTTATGGTACTTATGGTTGCTTCCCTCAGAAAGGAATGTATTATATGGATGGAATGATTAAAATAATAATTCAGTTCCACATACCTTTTACATTAATAAGCGATTAAAAAAAATTACAGAATTTTCAGAATTGATATAGAGCTTTTATAATTTTTATATTTAATGGATAAAATAATCCTTTGTGTTTTGAACATTTTTTATTATGTAGAACTTTTTATTGTTGCCTTAAACAATTATTAATAATTACACCAAGAAAAATTAATAACATAGTTTACTCTATCAAATTTTTGCACGCCTCAAAGTGTTTCTTCGACCCTCACTTATAAGGAATATAACCTCAACAAATCTCTTGATGTTCAATCATGAAAATCAAACCAATTTTTACTCCACAAATAAACCTTTCGTCTGAGATTAAGTTAATCTGCATATGATTCATCAGATCATGACTAAAATATTTTAATTATTATTTTTAAATCATTATTTCAAAAAATTAGTAATTAGTTAAAATAAATAAACTAATACATTAATCTCTACTTTTCAATGTAACGCATTTAAAACCTTGTTGTAACTGCGACTCAATTTGACATAAACATAAACATATTAAAAAAAAAAAGACCAGCCCTGAGAAATGAATCTTGACATTCCCACACCGGGGCTGTTATAGGTCGTAAACAGAACAGTTAAATAAGTCCTCAATCAAGGACTCGAGCCAAAAAAAAAATAAAAAATGGGGGTTTAGTATTTACAATATTACAATTATTGAATAATTTTAAATAATAAAAATCAATTATTAAAAACAAAGTAAAAATAGATAAATATAGAGTTTATATCAGAATATCTTGCATTAGTATGGAGATAAGTTTATCAAACACAGCTTTCTTTTTTTGACAATTGACTATTTTATAAGTTTGTTTACAATGCATTCATGTTTTGGCGAACAGATTTGCTATCTATACATTATGTAAAAAAGTTAATTTTTTAAAATATTCTTTGTATTTAACAGTAATTAATATCACCATCTCTTATTCAATACAAGATTTTCCTAAAAATAAAATTTCTTCTTGAAGCAATAAATGTAATTTTAATAATACTTACTCTGAAGTTTCAATAAATATATCTGTGCAGGAAATTACCTCCATTTTCTTGGATCTGTTGCTGTTTTGTTTCACGTGGCCCTGAAACAAGCAGCATAATAGACACAGTTACTTCTACCCTCAGGAGAGCCACTATGAGGACACAGGATAATCTCTGAACAGTAATAATCAGTCACAATTATCGTTTTATACTGTGAAAACTTACATTATTAATCTAAGAATTCATATTAATTAGTTTTACTATGAATTAATAAGATTATTTTATTGGTAAGATGCTGTAAGTCCATTGACATTATGTATAAGTGATAGTAATAAATAAATGCTAAAAATGTTTGGAGATTGAGAAAGAGTAAATTTCTGACATTTTTACTAATTTTATAAAGTTTATAAGGTATTTCCAGATCTAAATAGGTTTAACCTGCAACGCGACAAGTGGGTCTACCACAATTATTTGTAAACTTTTTATATCATATCATAAGTTCAATATAACGCATTTATTAATGTACTTAATTATTTGTTTATATGGAAATGGATTATACAACATAAAAAATAAATTATAAGACAAATTTATAATGTGGGTCCCTCAGAGCCACCTACCACCCTTAGGGTTAAAAACAAACTATTTATTGTTTTAAAAACAAAGTGTTTTTCTATTTTTAATTGGTGTACTATCAGAACGACTAAGTATAAAATTACTTACAATACAAAAATGCGATTTCGTATCTTTTCATCTCATTGTATATAGTAATTACCTGTAAATGAAATGAAGTAGTACTTATTTAAATTATATAAAATAAATTTACATGACAATAATATCTTTATTATAATTGTACAGATGATTATAATATCATACTTATTTGTAATAGATAACTGATATACTTGTATATATTTATTTCTTGATTATTGTATAAATAGCTTCTTTTTTTTTCATTGTATCACAGTATTTATGTTGTGTCATAAGAAGAATATTGTAGACATGTTATTTTATATACAAAAATATAGTTCAGAAAACAAACTTGCAGTTTAATCTTGTTTTTTCCAACTCATTTTAAACCCTTGAAAACATGCTTATTATTTCTGTCCCTATTTTTCTATATATATTGTAATATTAAAAAATTATCTATAAAAAATAAAAGTAATTTTAATAGTTTTAACCTTATTCTCATTTCTTAAGTATAGCTTTGGTAAAAATGAAAAGCTTTAATATTAAATAGATAGCAGAATTTTATTTAAATTTTATAATGTCTTGGACTTATAATCTCAGGACGGGTTTCTAGGCAATCAGAACACTTATTTTTAATAATACTTAATTAAATTACTATCTACTTTTACAACGTATTTAAATTTAGGGATTACAAAACTAAGCAATTTATACTCTTCTTTTGATAGTTGATGAGTCTATTTCAAAAATACTCTGTCTAACTGTCAACAATGTGTCTTCCCTTGTTTCTCAAAATTCTTTAATGGTCAACAATGGCTTCCAGTCGCCTCTGCTTATAGGAGATCTACATCCCCTCACCAAGCAATTCAAACCAAGAGTCCCTTATTCTTCTTGGGTGACTCTTCCTTGTCTTCCTCCTCAAGATGTCCACCCTTGAACTAGACAAAAGATGAGAGGACCTCTTCATTCTGGAAACATATTCCCCGCCCTTGCCAAAGGGGAATGCCTTTCCTCCAAAAACCAAAACTTATCTTGATGTTCCATGTAAACATCGATTGTAGTACAACAGTTTTTGGTTTTTGCAAATGATTTCTGTTGTGGCCACCGTACGAAGGAAAGAGGAAACATATTTTTTTATTAGGTGTTATAAACGTACTCATATACGTAAATATATACTCATATATATTTACGTGCCGATACACACAATCAATGTGGTTTGTGTGTATCCATTGAATATAGTTTAGGAATTAAGTCCGGACACAGTGCGAGTACTATGGCTTAATCCTATACAGTGTGTTAGGAACCAAGAGTAGTAAGGTCTCGGGACCAAGTCCCCATAGCGAGTTAAAGGGATCAAGTCCCAACAGACTATTAGTCAGAGACAAGTAGTGATTGTTAATTACTCAGCCCTCAGCGGGACATTGTGACACTGTCTACAATAACCACTGTTCAGCGAAGACGAGATCGCTCAGTGAAAAAATATCGTGAGTTCAAGACTCCAGCTCATAAACTTTTTTTTGTAATAGATTAATTTATTTTTTATTTTTAATAATATCTATAGGGAGCATTTTGTTTTATTTCAATTAATTTTATTTTTCTTTAATTTCTTTGTTAATTTATATAATCTATAGAAGTACATCTTTTATTTAGGCAAATATGTTGCTATTTGGGATTTATTTTTGTTAATTAATTAAATAAAGATTTATTTAATACTATTTTTTTATTTAATAGTGGCCGGTAGTATTGGTCAGTTCACTTTTGAAACCCCACTGCCGCCACAATTTCCTTTCTGAATATTATTCTTTAGAACTTTTCCTTGACTTCTATTTTTTCTTAAATTTACTGTAACTACAATTATGATGATAAGTTAAATAAAGTTTTTAAAATATTTGAATCTGCTCAACAGAATTGGTTAGCTTTCTTTTTGGTTTAACAAGGCAAATGGACAACATTGAAACTTTCAGTCTTTTTTTTTACTTTTTATTTGCTCTGTTCATGAAATTCTCTATTTCCTCTCTATTGTATGTGTCATTCACATGATAATGAATCGTTTATGTTCAGATTATTTGGTTAGGATAAGTACTCTTCACGAAAGGTTTGAAGATTAAATATTCCTCTTTGAGTTGCATCAACACTTAATTTTAATTACTTTAACATTCCAATGGCCAAAAAAGATTTCTATCCCTGTGAATAGTAAATATTCTTATTGAATCATTTTCACTTAAGTGTCTCACTGTATCTCAAGTGAAACAAAAATAGCAAATAAATAAATAAATAAAAACAGGCAGGAGGTTTAATTGAAATCAATCACGAAAAACTTTTAAACCTGAGTTTTTTCACAAATAGGGAATGGAAATGATATGACTAATTCCTAATGTCTGTCATTTAGCTAATCATAATACTTATTATAAACAAAATAAAACGTGGTTTAGGCTTAAAATATCTTAAGATTCTAAGGTGTCGCGATTTTTTTTTTTTACTGAAAGTGTACCTTTCACATGATCATTGTGATACGTTCAGCTCGGAAAAAACGTCGGTCCATTACATAGGTCAAGTATAGCTAGCTTCCTCACTATCCATTTGGTCATATTTTTTCGTAAATTTTTTTTATTTTAGATAGTTGTTTTCGAAATATATATGTAACAAGATATGTCACGTACTGAAAATATTCAGGTAAACGTAGGACTTTGCTAGAGAGAGATCTAATATTTCTTTCAAATGAAGTCCAATGTATAACGTGATATAGAATACTTCATATTACAAATTATTCCATGGCACGTTACATGGCCACGAAACGTGACAAACTGAGAAGTAAACATTCGCCTTTATATATTGTGTATATTATTGAATCAAATGAGAAATCTTCGACAGTTATGAATAAATTGCTATTAATAAAAAGTATTATGTTTGGAAGAAAAGCCATTAACTATCTCCGCTATTAAGCAATCTTAATTTACGATATCAGTGGAAGCGATCAGCACGAATGTTGAAACATTTAAATATATCTTCCTAGGAAAATAAATTAAAACTAAAAGGATATTAAAGGTAAAGATAAGTTTTGATAAAAAAAAAAAAGAAGGAAAAAAACTCATAGTAAATTTCTATTCTAAAGGTTGATAAATTGAGGAAACTGTCTGTACTATGGTTCTTAAAGTACTATGCATTTCTCCAAAGAAAATGTTCGCCAAATATTTTAAAATCCACTAAGGTGTTATGGAAATGGCTACTTTTTTTTTTTTTTTTTTTCCGAACCCTCTAAAACAGAAATAATAAGTGAGTTAGTAAGTCCATTACTGTGTAAAAAGAAAAGTAATTCGTGTTGTGTCTTACCTTTTACTACCTTTGGTATTTTAAGGTTACCTGTTATATTTAATTTTGCATATGAGCTATCCATTCAAGGAGCTGTTTTGAGTCCGGAGGTGAGGGGCCTCCTCGTGTTGTATCGCATATAAGATACAAATAAAAAAAAAAAAAAAATAAATAGATAATGGTGAAATAATAAGTGTGAGGGAGGGAGTAGGGGTGCATCAGAAGATGGAGCTATCAGGTGATGTTAATAGGGTTTTTGGTACCTTTCCTGCCCTGCCACCTCGCAGGAAGGGGGGATGGGGTAATAGACTGGAATACTGGATTGAAGGAAGCAGGGAGACTGTCGAAGAATTTAATGTGTCTTCGTGTGATGTGTTGTTGTACAGTTTTTAGCTGTAGTTCGTTATGAATGTGTGCCATATTACGTCTTTCCAGAGATGTCCCTCGACATATCTTCTGTAGTGTGCTGTTTTGGTATTGTTGTAGTGATTTCAGGGCTGTTGGGTAAAGATAGTGTAGTAGTGGTGCACCGTGTAGGAGTGATGGTCGTAGTATTACTTTGTAGATGAGTAATTTGAGTCTGAGTGACAGCCCTGGTGAGTAGATGAGGTGTTTAAGTTGGTATGATGTTGTCTTGACGATTTGTATTCTGTTCTGTATGTGTGCAGTGAAAGATAGATGTGTTTCTAGTTTAATGCCTAGGTAAGTGAGATGTTTCTTGGTTTGTATTGTCTTTTCGTTGAGTTTAGGTGCTCTGTTGGGAGTTTTCTTGTATGAGAAGGTGATGGCGTCTGTTTTTTGTGGATTGATATGAATGTTTATGTCTCGTAGTTTGTTAGCGATGAGTTGGGCCGCTGCGGCGGCCTGGTCCATGGCCTTGTCTGCATTCATGCTTGCCGAGTATATGGCTATATCATCAGCATAAGCAGATATTTGAGCATTGTCAAATTTAGTCCCGACTATGTGGGCAGTGTATATATTAAATAGAACTGGCGCAAGGACCGAACCCTGAGGGACACCACAAGTGACGGGCTTGGGAGTGGGGAAATGTCTACTAATAATCTCAGAATGTTATATAATATCGGCAGCACTCTAATGACGTTTTACATTAGCAGGATGCAAGGTTAGAAACTAGGGGGTTTGAGTGGTTAGGGAGTTTATAATGAAAGGATTGATATCTGGTTCGGGCTAGATCGGTTACATTGGGAACATTCAGGTCTTTATGTATGATTTTATTTGTGACAACGTAAGGAGCATTAAGAATTTTACGAAGGATTTTGGACTGTAATGATTGGATTAGGGAGGAATTCGATAGTTTAATGGAGCCCCATAGCTCCACTCCGTATTTCCAGATATGCTTTATAACAGTCATGTAGATCAGTCTTTTGTAGTGGATCGGAAGTTTGGACCGTTTGTCAAGTAAATGTTGTAATAATCGGAATCGACGAGCAGTTATACTGTAAAACGTAAATTGAAAATATTATATTATAGTTTAGGATAGATCCTTTTAAAACAAATCAACAAACTAAGTAATAAGCATCATATAAATGCAGTCCCTTGTAATTGCTAAAACAGACACCTACTAGAATTACTTAACATTGTTATGAATATGCAATGGTTCAAAGGTAAGCTGACTCTGGAAGTTGCAGATCAGTTCAAAGGAAGCAATTTCAAGAAAAACATGAAGCTATCTATCGTCGTCAAGATTATCTTTTGTGAGCATAAATTTGTTTAAATTTTAGAACTATTTTTTTTCTGAGATTAAATTCTATTTGTTTTTTAGTGGTATCGATTGCAGTGGTAGCTGGGAACAAACCATGCAACAGAGCCTGCATCGCTCGCTACAGCCCAGTCTGCGGAAGACAGTTATTGTCTAACGGCACTTACGAATATCGCACGTTCACCAATTCTTGTGCTATGAGTGTTCATAACGATTGTTATGGAGGTAAGTATACTCATGCGGTTATAGAGTATGTACCTCTGTCTTCGAAGTTGACAATATTAATAATGATATTGGAGGAAGATAGTCCAGGAAGATAGGGCTTCGTCAGGGCTGATAGTCAACTACCAACTAAGAAGTTGGTAGCAGAACAAGTAGGAGAACTTCATTCTTATCAGCCCTCCATAGTGGGGCGAAACGTGGATTAACAATAAATAGGAGAAGATGGTGGGGGTGCGGTCAATGAAAAACACAAAT
>NW_027115892.1:936703-950830 GCF_000696795.3 Halyomorpha halys
ACGCGGGTAAGGAAAATGGATAAAAGTGGAGAAAATAAGGGGAAAGAGTAAAATAAAGAAAGGGGAAATAAAACAAAAAAAGAATAAAAACGAACCTGTTCGCTAAAAAAAAATAATAAAACAAAAAAAAAGAATAAAAACGAACCAGCGAACAGGTTCTTTTATACTTCTTTGCATTATATAACTTTATTTTTATTTCATTTCCTTAATTATGTTATTTTACCGACTTTTTCAATTACCTATGTATACATTCTATTTCCCGTTTCTCTCATCACTTCATTTTATTAATTCTATTTTGTAAAATTAATATTTTATGTGTAAAATTATTCTGTTTATACTTTCTTTTTATTTTTTTAATTTTTCTATACTTACTGTGGTTGTTATCTTGTTCTGTTTTTAGCCCTGAAGAAGGCTAGAAACTCTAGCCGAAACGTTGGCACATTAAAATAAGTTAATCTTACTTATTTGTGTTTTTCATTGACCGCACCCCCACCATCTTCTCCTCATTCATCATCCACGGTCAACTATCTCTCATAATTAACAATAAATAGTTTTCTTTCACTATTTTGATACCTTTATTGACCGCCACCCGGACTATATCCCTACAATCTACTTCATACGGTCAACTATCTTCTTCCAATATTAATAATTATGGTTGTTAATCCATTAATTGATTGCTAGTATATTTAGTTTTTATATATAAGATTTAAAAAACAAAGCCTTAAGTTTCTCAAATAACAGTAAATAAGAAACCAGTCAGAATTTCGTCATCCCAGATAATACTAGAATTAAAAAAGATAAGACCAGATCGGTAGACATCAGATGGCATATCTCACGTCAAAAACTCTGTTAGATGGTCTAAGGTAATTAAATGGAAACTAATTATTATCCACAGATCAAAGAAGTGTCTTATGAGGAGAGCAGAAACAAGTTTCTTGAGTATTAACTTTAAATCCGTGCGGGAAGATAAACATGCTAATCGGCTATAGTCGAGTGGGGGGAAAATGGTCTAAAGGTATTCACTTTAGGTCCTTACTGGAGGACAGAGATGGTCAAGGGTGTCCACCCTTGTTTACGATCACAATTACTTAGGATGGGGAGTTTGTGAGATAACAACACAGTTTACATACCAAAATAATGGTAACAATTTCTGATACACTTGTGGCATGTTCACTCACTGTCTACATGTTGTGAATCCATTTCGGATTTATTACTGAAGTTAAATCATAGCTAGAGATATTTTCATGCCTGAAATTGTCAGCGAGTAAGTGGATGTAAGAGACTAGCTGTAGGTTAATCAGAAAACTCTTATTTAGTCTGTACTCATTCAAACTATCCGTTTATAAATAAAACAACACATTACAGGGATAGGATTTTTATGTTTTCACATATTTTTATCTGACCGATTCCTTACTAACTAAAGATGTTTCAAGATATTTCTAGCCAAAAGAAGCCATTTTTATTTCACGTATTTTTAAATATTTGGCCTTTTTTTACATATTTTTATATATTTTGTTGTAAATCACATATTTTCTTAAATATTTGTTATTTTTCACATATTTTTAGGTATTTTGTCCTGAATCACGTATTTCCTTAAATTATTTGTTCAATTGTAAATACATTTTTCGCAGCAACTACATGAAATTCGAGAGAACGCAAGAAACTTAAAGGTGAAATTTATCATTTATCATAATTAGTGCGTCCAAATTCTATATCTTCATCTTTGAACACAAATTAAAAGCAGTGGAAATATTAAATTTTCGCACGGAATTGCATCGAGAATTTCTCAGAATCAATTAAAAAGAGCAAGGGTCTTATTCCTGTTGCATTTCCCTAGAATTTGTTTGTTTACTCCTCAATCCATTTATCTGTTTCCCCCCTTCCCATGGTCCATTGACATCTTAGCCTTGTTTTACTGTCAGCATTTAGACCTTTTAGAGTTAACTTGTTTTTGATAGTGTTTTAACATTATTTTAGCATGCCTAAAATTAAGTCAAAGTCAAAGGATTGCGCTTCCAAGTTGAGTTTCGGTTTAAGTTTAAGTTCGGCTATTCAGTTAAGTTATAAAATTACTAATTAATTAGTAATTTATATAGTTGAATAATACTAAATTTATAAATACATATTATTTACATATTTTTTTAAATATTTGACAATTTATTAGCACATATTTCGGATTTTTTAGCACATAAAAATCCTATCCCTAGTTATGATATTAGAAAATTTTAAGTATTTATAATAACACGAGGCAATTGTTTTTTTGAATCGCGGTTTATATTTTGGCCACTAGTTTGCATCAGGTAGTGGAAACTCTCCGTTGTGACAACTCTTGAAAGTTGTTGTTTACTTGGGGACCTGAAGATAGCAGCATTCTGTTACAATGCCTCCATGTATAGCCAAATATTGGGTTAGTGTAGAAGAGCATGATCAATCCTGCTCTGATCATTTAGTTTTTACTAAAAAGAAAGAAAATGATTACATTGATGGTGATTAATCAGAAATGTGGTCGATTTCAGGACAGTCAAGACCATAGGAAATTATTCACTTTTACATTGAACAGCTTAAATGTGGGATTAATAGATTTCATATTATAGGAGGTTATTTCAAATGGACAAAGAATCATTTACAAATATATATTGATTTTCTACCAATTAGCCAATTAGTTGATTCAATTATAATATAACTCATATCCAATTTACTTGTTATGTATTCAGTTAATTTAGTTATTATTATTCTAGATTACTCTGAAAATGTATTATTACTCGTTAATTAAATTATTCTATAATAAGCCTTATCAAATATATTGCATTGATTGATTGTTCAAATTATTATTAACTTTTTTTTTTTTAGGCAAATACGTTTCCTGTTGAACCTCTCTTTTGATTTCATCGAAAGCAGTAAAGGGTTAGAAAAAAAGGATTGATTTTCTGTGTTTTGAAAAATAAAAGATAATGTAGACTGAATATAATTTTAATATTATCTTATTATAAAATCAATAAAATCCTTTTATTGTTATATTATTCGTGCTCTGAGCAGATATTGGATGTGAATATACTCATGTTGATGAAAGTTACAAACTAATTTATTCATTTAGTGATATATCTCGCCTTGAAGAAAATATACTTACAATTAACTATTATAGGCTGAAAAATTAAATCTTAAACATTATTTTTATTTCTCAGTATTAGAAAAATAAAATAAAATTACTGTGACTTTGTTAAAATATTTTAAATCTCCTGCAGATGGACGAAATTGGGTGCAGTTCTTTACAGATAAGCACTGAATCGTAAACAAAGATTATTGTAGAACTTGGAGTTCTCAACATTAAGTTGAAACTTTATTTTGCTTGAGTACCGTTTAAAGTTCCAGGTCCCTACCATAGATTAACTTGGTGAGCACAAGAGTTTAATCCCATTATCGTTATATCCTTCATAGGAAGTAAATGTTTTGAATCTGTACTTCTTTCGGGAATCGAATACTTTGCCATATATCTTTTATTTCAAAATACGTCCAAAACATTTTAAGGCTTAATGCCTAATTGATAAGTTCATTAACCCAGTGAAGATATTCGATATTCGAAACGACAAGTACATGAAGTTCGATTCAAATTTTTATTCTTTTAAATTATCAAATCTAACACCACTACCAACCTTGTCTTGATAGTCCTTTCTACAACCAGTGATGTGTTATCCAAAATTATCCGAAGAGTTCAGAACATAGAAGTTCATGTGGTATGACTCCTTACAAAGATTTAAAATTATTTGAACACATGGTAAATCTTTAAGTCGAAGTGCAATCTTTGACGTAAATGCATGGTCGCCTTCGACATGGTCTACTTCTAAACATTTTTTTTTTTTTTTTAATAATTTATTTATTGATATTTACAACTGTATACATATACACACAGCAAGTAAATACTCTAAACATGAAAATTGTTTATATATGTATATATTCAGTATATTCTTTACTTAGTCAAAAGGAAGCTCTGGCTGAAATTTGATTTGCCAATTTTTCAATTGCATGGCATTTTGTTGAATTTTTGTTTTTTTGAGAGTGGGAACCTACATTAGATTTTCATCGAAAAAATTCGTTTTTTAAAGTACAGAGAAAGAAGTCCACATTTCTTTTTTTTTTTTATTTTTCAAATTGGAAAATATCTATGAACTTTTATTCATAGAATCTGAAGAAGACTATTTGGAAAGTTATAATTAAACTATATGACTCCAATTTTGATCCTAATTTCTCAGGCAGGAAGAACTCGACGAATACAGGCAGTGACGGAAGCAGAATTCACTATAAATGAAATGAAAGAATGAAGAAATAAAAAATAAAAAGTGAAGGTTAAATACTATTACAAAAACAAAGGCACAATAAATTGAAAAATTATATAAAAAATAAGGTATTACATTTGAAGGTGAAAATGTATTACGGCAAGACTGTTATGAACTATAAAATTTTACTAAAAAGTTTCAAAACTACCAAAACTCATTCATAAACAAAGAGTTGAGATATTCGATTATTACTATTTGTAGATGTATCAAACATCTGTCACTAGAGAGAAGAAAAAATGCCTTAGACCAAAAAAAAAATTACAAATTTTGTTCAAATTATAAAGAAAAGTGTGAAGTAATCTTACTATAAATGCAAAAATATCATTTGTGGAAAAATCGGGTATAAATTATGTGTCGTCTATGCCTCATATTAAAACTTTTTTTATTTAAGGAAATATTGTTATTTAGTAATGATGAGAGATAGTTTACCGTGGATAAATTATATGAGAAGATGGTTGGGGTGTGCGGTCAAAATATAACGCAAATAAATTAAAATAACTTATTTAATAGTGCCAACGTTTCGTGTAGAATTTCCAACCTTCATCATGGCAAAGATAAAAGAACTAGATAACAACCAACGAATACAAAAATTAAAAAAGAAAATATAAATAGAATAACATAAAGTAAATAGTTGTACATAATGAAAATAATAAAGTTTAAGTAATGAAAGAAGTGGAAAATAAACTTAATATGTGGGTAACTGAATAAGTAAGCAAAAATAACATAATTAAGTAAATAAAAAATTTGTTTTTATCTAGTACATTACTTGTTTTTCTTTCATTGCTTATATAGTCGCTAGATCACTAGTCGGGACTATTTTGCTCCGAATCTTTGCTTGATTATTGAAAAATCACGCATAGGCTTTTAATTTTTTTATATCAAATTTAATTGGATTAATTTCATAATTATCATTCAGCCTTGATGTGTTTTACTTATCAACATGATTAGATAACAATGGGGGAATAACTTCTAAATTAATGAACAAATATACTTCTGAACTTAGGAACATGCTGATTCGACCACTTGAGATACATTGCACTAAATTTAGTTCCCATATTATCCTGCCCTCCTGTAATAAAATTACTTTCATTAATACCAAAAGTGTACTCATTTAATATTATTATTATTATTATTATTATTGATTTGTAGGCCCCTTATTAAAACAACCTCTCTTCATGGCTCTATTTTTTTTAAATTTCACTCACCAATACATGAGGTATTAACAGTGGTTCCCTATAGGTGAGCTACGGAAGGGTACTGCAACACATATTTTTCTGAATAATTATTGTTTCAACTAGTATATTAATTAACATTCCTGATGTTTGTTACCTGAAAGACTTTCACAGATAAATGCACAATAAAAGTGACTTAAAATGCACTTGTAAGCAACCTAATTTTCAAATGTTTTCCAGAAGAGACCCTGCATTGCCACATGTTGGAAGCGGAGGTGGGACAATGATTCGAATCCGGGTGATATGTACGGTAAGGAGTATTATGATTATTAAAAATTTCGAATCTAAGTTTTTGTTAGAAAGAAACATTTTAATAACCGAGTTTAGGAACGAGTCTAAATAACCAAATCTTACAATGCTGTGTGTCGACAGACTTGCTCAAAAACAAAAGTATGTACAAAACTCAAATAACGTATTAAAGGATTGGATATGCTTGGGATACTGCAGTAAAATTTCCGGTAAAATTGACTTACTAGAAGTACTCTTTTATATAGGTAATTTTACACAAATATTCTCTTTATTGGGAGACGCAACATGGAGAGCGCAGTGGCAACATGGTAAACGCAACATGGAGAGCGCAGTGGCAACATGGTAAACCACGATGTTACTAACTCCAAGGACCCAGGGTCGAATCTGGCTGGGCAGAAAATTGCTTTCTGTTACCATGTAGCCGTGAGTCAACTCTGTGGGTTTTGGAGAATTCCTGGGAACCACCCAGTCTCATACATCCGGTACCCTTAATTGGGCAAAATCATCTCCTTGCACAACCGTTGATCTAGTAACAGTACTTCCTTAGAAAGTGCTGCTCCCTTAATCCTTCATAGGTTGTAGCGGTACAGATTCTAATTTTAATTCTAATTATTAGCCATTTAAAAAATGGCTCCAAAGATTTTAGCCTAAATCGATATACATATATTTGGCCAGTTCAATGTTCATTAATATTGTCTAGGTGTAATACATATTAAATTGTCTGACAGGGCTTAGTTGTCGAATTTTTAAAATGGCTCCCTCTAAAGTATCTTTAATTTTGTTTATTTGAATGAATTAGCCATTTCTCATTTTTAGTTATAATGAAAATTGAATAAACATAAACTATGAAAGAATTTGATCATAAACAAAAGCTGGAAAGAGAGAAAAAAAAACATTTTTTTCGGTTAAAAACATTCCTAGATACAAAAGTAGTAACGCCGTATAATATATCGCTGGAAAGTCAAATATTTTAGAAAATATTATATCTAAGATATAAATTCGTGAAAATTAATAGTCAGTGATAAAAAAAAAAAATAATTATACTGAATTTGTAAGTAACGGTTTGTTGAGCGTACGATCAAATTGTTTTTCAGGTTTGCTCGAGTTTTTCAGTTTTATTTAAGATAAAACGAATTAAAATATATATGTTATTAAATGTATTCAGGGCTTTAAAAGTATATTGTCACCGTATGGAATGCTTTTGAGCGTATAAATATAAAGGAAGGAAAATTAATCACTAGATTCTTGTGTTCTGGAAGGCACACAAGTACACCAAATTTTAATTTTAATATCCATCAATTTATTCCTTAGGACGGATAGGTTTATTTCCTTAGTCAATTTTTTTTTTAAATTAAATTATTTTAGTTTTTAATTCCATTTACATATATTTGGAAATATAATACGGAGGAATTTTTCCTTCAGGAATTTTAAAGAAACTGCTGTTAAGAATCGAGCAAGGATTCATTTCAACTCACAGTAGGATTGGAATGCGCATTTGAGTTGGAACAAATCTCAACTTAAATGAGCACGAATAGCCTGATGCGCACACCACATTAAAATTTTCATTAAATCTTCCAATTTTACAGATTGATTATACAATTGGGGGTACTGGTTATAAATGGCTGTAACCTATTACCAGTAAACTATATTCGACGAATAAATATATATATATTTTATTTATTTATTGACATTTACAACTGTACATAAAATATAACAAGTAAATTTGTACATACATAATGTACAGGTATGTTGAGAAACTACACATTGGTAGCACAATAAAAACATTTTTACTGTATGAGGTCTCGCGGCCATCTTATTTTCAGGCGCCTCGGAGGATTGCCAAAAATGAACGAGGAATCACGGTTAGAAACTAATGGGTTTGAGTTGGTTAGAGAGTTTATAATGGAAGGAATGATATCTGGTTCGGGCTAGATCGTTTATATAAGGAACATTCAGGGCTTTATGGATGATTTTATTTGTGACAAAGTAAGGAACATTGAGGATTTTGGATTGTAAGTTATAATTCAGTCAGAAGTCATAATTCCATTTTGATTCTTCTAAATCTATTATTATTTTATTAATTATAATATCAATGAATTTATATCTAATTGATTGAATCTCCTTGAAATGACCTTTAATTGGCAGTCCATATCAGTTTATGTAATTATAAAAAAGATCTTTTTGTAATTTGATTATATTTTTAATGTTACAAAGATTAAAATTATTTATCAAAATTCGTACTCATGACTCTAAATTGTCAATCAAATTAAAAATATCATCAAATTTTTCTCTTTTAAATAATTACATAAACTAATACCACTTTTAAATCCACTTAAATTATATAATATTAAATTAATAAGGGGTAATTGAATTTTCTAACTTGTTGAGGTACATTAGAACAGAAAAAATAATTGGAATACTTTAACTATTTTTTTTTCTTTCTTTTACGTATAGTTATATCAATAAAACTCTGCTTAGTGTCCTGAATACTTATAAAACGAAAATAGTAATTATTAAATTATTAATTATTAACTATTAATAGAATAATAGTAAGTAGTACATACTCATTAGACTACCTTATCAAGTTCCTTAAAAACTGATTTTTCTTGCAAGGTAAGACCAGACCAGACATCTTAAAATACTAGAAACATGTTGATATTGTAATTATCTTAGAACCTTCTATATACCTTGTAATCAACTAGATAATACCGTCAACATGTTAAAAAGTGGTTCAGAATCAAATGGTGGATTTTCACCAGATAGGTCAAAGTAGGTATGATTGAATACTTACAATAAACATAAATGATTGATGTTTTTATTTCCACCTTACTTTTATGGAACAATGTTCACCAAGATGAGTTCAAGTATTATGCATGTAATGAAATAAGAAGCAAAACTGAGTAAATAATAATTGAGAAATAGTATACAATTGAAGAACTGCCTCAAAAAAAATTCGTAAAACGTAAACTAACATGTCTCCACGCTTTTGGATTGAAAGGCTTGGGATTAAAAGGTAACATTAAAAAATAATAGGCATATCTAAATTTCTGTAATGATTTTTATCAACATACATTATTTATTATATAATTGGAGAAGTTAGTCGGGGGGTGGGGTCAGCAAAGAACAACATAAATAAAGAAAACCATATTTATTTATTTTATGCCGACGTTTCGACCTGAGTTTCAGGTCTTCATTAGGGGTTATGGCGTAGAAGGTAGGCCTGCAACTGCAACTCCAACCTCAGTTGCAGGCCTACCTTCTACGCCATAACCCCTAATGAAGACCTGAAACTCAGGTCGAAACGTCGGCATAAAATAAATAAATATGGTTTTGTTTATTTATGTTGTTCTTTGCTGACCGCATCCCCCCTCCCCCCACAAACTTCTCCAATCATCAATCTACGGTCAACTATCTACACCTCATTATTTATTATAATTGTGAATGTAAATTTGAAAGTTAATCTAAAGGTTGTGAACATTAATATACTTTTTCTAGTATAATTATTTTTTTGTACTCCCCTGACGAAATAAGTAATTGAATACATACATATAGGTAGGTATATGTATATTTAGTAGTTATCTAATCCCATCTACAATTATTATACTAGAAATTAAAATTCTTGTATAATTTTTGTTTTCCTTCATAACCCCTATTTCTGGATTTCATTTAAGATTTTTAGCATGAATATATATTCTGGTCCTGCACTGTTTCCTTCTTCTGTAGTGGCCTACATTTTAAGGAGTTTTTGACTTGTATTTTTTGTTGTAGTGGGCGTTCTTCGAATTTCTAGTATAATAATTTGTAGATTGGCTTAGATAATGGATAGACTTCTGAAACTTGTCGGGAAGATAAAATAAAGAGATAAGAAGTTGTGAGGTTTTAATTATTTTTGAAAATAAACTAAATAATGAAAAAACTGTCTTACCTTTGACCAAACTGAACATATAGTTTAGTGATATCCGAGGCTTAATTTCTAGCATATATCAAATTAGATCAGAAAGGAGGTTTATATCGTGAAAAATCGTTTTGTTAAATTTCTTAATTAAAACCTTGTTAGAAAGAGACAGTTTAAGTAAAACTATTTTTGGATGTTCATCTAACAATATCTTGCGACATACAAACAAGTCTGGTGGACAGTTACTGTTGGTTTCCGATTGCCAGACCATATAAATTCGTATTTTGAAATAGGAATACTAATAACTTAGACCAATATCAAATTCATAACTTAACAATTAATTTATTTTAATTTTTCGGACCAATTTCACCGATATATAAAATCCTCTTTGAACCAAAATCGGATTGATTTTATAGAACTATTTTGGTTGATTTTAATTTCTTTCTCAATTAAAATAAGCCTCAGCAGTATCGTAAATGGGACAAAAATCATATCAAACAATTAGATCTTGCAAGAACAATTAAAAAGGGAAAACAATGATTTCACGAGAAACGAAGACTTATAATTCTAATTCAAATGCCTCAAAGATCACATTAACAACTGAGGTATTTGGGATTCCCAGTCTTTCTGTTATTACCAGGAGTCTATAAATTGAGAGTGACAAGATAATTTGAAAATAGAAAATATTGATTTCGTCAATGCCATGATATTTTGGCTATTTGTCCTAAAGTGTTTTTAATGTTTTGAAAAAAAAATACAAAACATGGTCTATTACCAAGGATACGTCAATAAAGGCACCCGAAGAGAATTGACCTTACTGGTATTATTGCACTTTGCTCCAGGAAGAAACTTACAAACAGAAACCATAATAAAAATCACTTATCTACAGTATTTTATATCTGATATTAACACTGTGATTACTGTATATTTTGAATGTACTTCAACTGAAAGATCGTACTATTTAAAAGAAGTTAACTAGGACCGCGATATTTTTTGCAATGAAAAACCGAAAAATGTTTTGTAAAAAATCTAAAATGTGGAAAATCCTATAATAAAACTAAATATGTGTATACGGCACCCAAATCCTACATTAATCATCAACTTGTTTAATTTATAATAATAATACATGGAAAGCTTACCTAACCTTATTGGAATGAAATTAAAGTTAATGTTCCAATTATGGAGGCTAGATATCAATTTTCAACTTATTAAAACTATCTCAATTTTAAGTTTTAATAAAAGTATGCTTAAGAAATATTTAAAAATATTCTTCAAGGCAAAATTATTTTTTAATTTAATATAGTATGTTCTTCCGCTATTTTAATTGTGTTTTTACTTACGAATATTCAATTAATCAAAAAACTAACAAGTAATAAGACAATAAAATCAGAAAAATCATTGATTAAAAATGTATAAGTACAATAAAATTGGTCAGACAATTGATTTTTATTTAAAATAATACATATAGTTAATGTAATATAATAATAATAAAAAAAATGAATGAATAAATGGCCAGAGCTGAAATGAGAATCTAAGTTACAAACAATAACATTGAAGTCTTCTATAAGGAGCTTATTCTAGAGAGATTTTCACATAGTTACGTGATACCTACGATTAATATTATTCCGAGAACATTATCCACTTATGTTAACTTGTCTCTTTTTAGACTGAATTTGAACTTTCATATATTAATCAATGCATAGCTTTACCCCGAATTTATCAATTTTAAACTATTAATTAAATGTGGAAAAAAATACATAAAATGTATAAATATTAGCATATATACACCTATTTGTGTATGATATAAGAAATCTAGTTTTAGCATTACATTTTATGCAAAAAAAAAAAATAAAATAAATAATAAAAATTTAGCCTAAAGAGTGTAACGAGCAATTTCTGCCGAAAAATTTCAAAATTGTGGAAAAAACCCTAAATGCACACTTGTGTTCAAAATAATTTTGAATAATTCAATATTCAATATATTGAAAAATAATTCAATTAGTATTATTTATGTATTTAGTAGTTATCATACATCTAAGAGCTCCTTTAATTCAAATCCTCTATTTGTTCCCGCAATACCCGTTCCAGGTCTTCAGATTTATACACCAGGGCCCACCGAACCGCTGCTTTCGATAGATCGTTCATTATCCGAGCCTCATCCTTATGGAACTCCATCCCTTCCAACATCCGTCGCTCCAATACCCTCCCTACCTTTAAATCCCGCCTGTTCAATCATTTCTTATCCATTCAGACCCCATAAAATTGTAAATTAATATAATTGTTAATATGTATGTAACCTATAATTACTTTTTTATTATGACTGTTTATATTTCTTTGTATTTTTTGTTTAAGTATTTCTGAGGCTCCTCAGCCCTCATCTATTGATTTCTTTGTATTATTCCAAAGGGACTCCTCCCAGAATAAATAAAGTAGTATTATTATTTCAGTGTTTTTTCCATCATTTGAATTCCTGTCGAGGTTTAGTGGAATTTGAAGCTAGGGGATAAAAGATGCTATTGCACGAAAGTCCGGACTTTACTTATAAACATTTGTCTTTTGTAGCTAGATAATGTAGAGACAATATAGAAATATAATCTACTTAATAGTAATATCTGTTTTACTGTTTAGTGAGGAAGCCTCGCTGCATAATATTGTGAGTCCATTCTCACGATTAGACATATTTTTGAAGAATGTACTCACTATTTGCCAACGATAAACAGGATAGGGCTGACCCCAAATTTATCAGGAGCTCTCACAGATGAGGAAGCTAAAATTACATTAGTATTTGGATTTTTAAAAGCACATCGCCTTCTTTATAAATTATAACTCCTCTTAGATTTTTTTTATTTATTTATTTTTTATATATTTATTTATTTTATTTTTTTACTTTTATCATGCCATAGGCGTTGATGACCAGAGGGTTTTACGTCTTTAAGCAACAATAGACAATAACAACAACCTCGCTGCATAAGGAAACATGCTAAGTATTTTTTATTTAATGATGTTGAAATGTCACAATGTATTTAAAATTTATTCGGTAAGAATGTTCTATTTCAGTTTTAGTGTAATAACTACATGCTGCAAGATGAATAGATTAGATGACTATGACTAGAATGAAGGTTATATCTGGCAGTGGGCATCAAGGAAAAGAGATATAGAATTAATTACAACAAAGTATGGTGATCAAAACGGATACGAGAATATTATAAAGTTTCCTATGACACAACAAAAGGTAATGATATTACTCAAGAGCATTATTCTAGATATCATGAAACAAAAACTTTTTAATGAAGATACTTATTTTTATTTAATAAAAACCGAGAAAAAAATCAAGTGGATTTGGCTATATTGTGCCTAGTATATAGTAAATGTGAATACCAAGGGCCTTGGGTTGAGCACTTTGTAAGGAAGCGGACACACAACAATTTATTACAACGGTTATACAAGGAGGTGATTTTTTCTAGATCACATTGGACCACCAGATTTTTCTTCGATTAAGGGTACCCACTTAATGAGGCTAGATGGACCTCAGGAGAGCTCCAGAAATCACAGGGTTGACTAACGGCTACATTGTAACAGGAAAAAATTCTCTACCAAAGCCAGATTCGAACCCGAGTCGTTACTTAGAGTAAGTAGCATAGTGTTAATGCGCTCTCTAGTGTATATTAAATAGCCACATTATATGGTGTGTTTTAGAGCCCTGTAGGTTATTTGGTAACCGGGTTATAATGAATTTTAATACTTCGTGGTAAGAATTAAAGATTATGAAACCAGTAAAATTAACTTTAACTCTTGTTTAGCATATGGTATAACAAAGAGTTATAAAGAACTTGAAGTATTTTTCCAAGAAGAGGCACATAGTTAGTGGGAAGTATCTGGAATCTGTTGGAAAAAAGGTGAATGAATTGGATGGGTGCGGCGGCTCCTGTGGACGTTTGCCTTGGGGCGAATTTGACCTTTGTTGGCTACTGGTCCTAGGCAGTGATGATGTTGGAAATCATAATAAGCGGAATATTCAAGCTAATGCAGGAGGAAGTAAAGACATCAAATTCAACTTTAAAGTAAATGATTAGAATGAGGAGAAAATTTATTTATTTGTGCAGACATTTTACCTGGATTTTAGGCCTTCATCAGAGCTGAAAAAAAACATATAACAATTATAACTCAGAAAAACATAAAAATAATAATAAACAAACTTAGAAATATAAATAACAATAAATTAATTAGTTAGTAGTTGATTGATAATAATAGAAGATTAAATATGTAATAATAAATGATAAAAATTATTACAAAACCGACAGTGTTCAAATAAATAATTTACTTGGGTTTTTTTTTTTTTTAGTTTTTATTAGAACAGTTTTTAAATCTATTTATCATTTATTTTGTATAATTCTTACCTTTATAATATTATATTTTATCA
>NW_027115892.1:950880-957751 GCF_000696795.3 Halyomorpha halys
TATAATGTTTCTCTGAGTATGGTTGTTATCTCTTTGTTTCATTGTTTTTGTTTTTTTTTCAGCCCCGATGAAGGCTTGATATTCAGGTCGAAACGTCGGCACAAATAAATAAGTTTTGTTTATTTATCTTCTCCTCATATTACTCTACGGTCACACCTTCTCATAATTAATTAGACATTATATACCTCATGTCTTTAATTATCTTCAGAGCTAATTGAGGGTTTTTTCTTTAACAAGATTGTTATAAACAATTTATTTTTTGTACATTCGAATGATGCAGGGATGAATAAAGACGATGTATACATATACACATATAAGTATATATATCTGTTATATGTTCTGTGCCATAGAGGACAGAGAAAGTCTCCAGAACAACCTACCAATCCTGCACGTAACTGACCAAATGTATGACGTCAATGCTGAGTAAAGTAAAATAAAGCAAAGTATTAATGTGGTTTTATGATGTTCTTTACATGATTAGATGAACTTTCCGTGATGGGGATATATAAGGGGCAGCGTATAAGGGAACAGTCGCATTTGTGCGATATCCTTGAGCTGAAAACATGAAGCTAACACTCTTCTTCGGAATAGTTCTGCGTAAGTACAATAGATACAAAATTGGTCTATAAGGACATGAATGTAACCGAATAATGCTAAAAATTATACTAAAAATTAATTGTTCTTTCGATTAATTACTCTATTGCTTTGAGGAATTTTAATTTAATTATTATTTTAAGTAATTACTTTAATAATTAATTTAATTTAATAATTACTATTTAATAATTACTATTTAATTAATAAGGTGTTTACTAATTTTGGATCCTGGAGCCTGTTGCTGTTTTTACAAAAATAATATTTTCATGTTCATATTTCGCTGTTAACAATGGAATATTTTTTTTCCTCCGTCGTTTTGTATTTTTGAGTTTATTGCATTTTCTTTAGTATGGATTTTATATCTTGGGTCCAATCGAATTTAAAAATTTCTGAATGAATTGCATTAGAATTATTGTTGTACATTTATGGTATGATCTAATTTTTAAAATTGAAATTTATCAATCGATCACTTAGTATTTTTACTTTAATTAAGTTAATAAAAACCTAGATAGTTATTTAGTAACAAAAGTTAATTTTCTCTTTTTATTTTAACAATATATTTTTATCTTTGTATGTCATGAATCAGAAGAATACTGAAAATTTTGATTTAGTAATAAAATAAATAACGTCTTTTTTTACTTTCTGTTTACTATACCTTTCAGTTTTCAGTTCAGTTTCACCTATCGTTAAAATGCGTCGTTATCGCTAGATAATGACCAGTTGGACGGCGATGCTATCCTATCAGGAAGGGAATCCTGCGTCATGACGGTACAGATATCATCAGTTCGAAAAAAGTTATCTTCTTGAAAACATGAAAATATATATTCATTTACAACCTTATTAAAACTAACAGCACCAGCGTAAAACTGCGTATTGCTAATTAAAATATTACCCAAAATCTTTTCTATTTTATTTTTATTGTTATAAAAAGGTCTCTTGTAAAAAATAAACAAGAAGAAAGGCTTGTAAAGGGGGACTTCTAGTGCGGCTTTTCAAAAACGAAATGCAAATCGTGTTGTGTTTTTCGAAGATTTGTTGAAGTCCTTCCAGGCTATGTTCAAAATATTTACATTAGAGTGCTTTGTTTTGTTTTTTAAAAAAGATGTTAATGTTTAAATGAAATAAATTTTATCCAATTTTAGTCTCAAAATACTTTATATTTCTTTATAAGTCCAACGTTTCGGCGAATTCGGTCATCCTCCAAAATTTTAGAACCACATAAATTTAAAAAAAAAACTTTATGCAGGATATTCTGCCTTGGTCATTAATTTCAGTCTACAATTACCCTATTTTGTCAATTCTTTATATTTAATTAAAAATTATCTGTGATTAAAAGTTTTAATTTTGGACGGAAATTGATGACCAGGGCAGAATAGCCTACATAAAGTTTTTTAAAATTGATGTGGTTCTAAAATTGTATTAAGTCCAGGAGGATGGCCGAATTGGCCGAAACGTCGGAATTAAAAAGAAATATAAATTGTTTTGAGACTAAAATTGAAAAAAATTTTTTTATTAAAACAATAATAATCAGTCTCCCGAAAGTGTAAAGATTTTATATAAAAGAAAATATATTAATATACAAACAGTGTAATCTCAGTAATTCGAACTAATTGCTGTGGTGGAGTTTTCAGATTACAGAAAGTATTAGAAACAATGTTTTAAAAAAATTCAACAACATCAATATGCATAACTATATTATTTATTTATTTTTTAAAATTTTTATTGGAAATTTGACTGTCTGAATTTTTAAAAAATTGTTTTTTTTTGTAGAGAAATTATAAGTAAAAATTTTAAAAATACTCGAATAGATTTATATGATAGGTGATTAAAAAAAAAAAAAAAAAAAAAGCGTCACCAACAAAATTTGTAGTTTTATTTTTAATTATAATTTTTTCACGTATAATCGAACAATCTTATAGTTTTAACAATAAATAGGAAAGTTAAAAATGTCCTTTACATATTTACACTTTTATTTTAAAACAATAATGTTAATCTTGCTGAGTTTTCTTTTAAAAAAAATGTAATTTTTTTTTACGCCAGTTTGTATTAAAGGAGTGTTCCGAATACAGAAGTTCAAATTACCGAGATTATTACACAGTATTAATACTTACAATAATTATTACATTGCTTGGAGATACATCTTCATACAATTTATTTTTCTTAGGTACTCGTTACACATGAGCTATGCTTTACACTTTGTCAAAAAAATTTAACTGAAAGAAAAAATATCCAAAATTTTTTTAACTAAAAATTTTTAATTGATTACGATTTTAAAGCAATATTTGTTTAGTTCATTTATGTTTATATCTACGGGTCTTTGTTTTAGTAAAATTTCCTATTTTAGTTATTAGTGGGTGTTAAGAAAGATTGAAACATATTGAGCAAATTTGTATATTGAATATGTCCATATTTAATTGTGAATGCACCTTAGTAATTCTTGAGTAATTCTAAGATGTTCGTTTTGGAATTCTTGGATTTTTATAAAAAGTGGTTAACAGTTGGGAAAATATTTTGCATATTATTTTCCTAAATTAAAATTAGTATACTGATTAAATAAATGTTTATTTTCTAACATGACTCTTGAGTATTTTATGGATTTAGGAAAACGGATAGGAGAATTATTTGCAACTATGTTGGAGAGAAGTAACCGTTTTATGAATATTTCGACTTATTTTTTTTTAATCTTCAAATGTTTTTTTTTTTTTCACATACGCCAAGACAAAACGTAAAACGCTTCATACGGAGAATATTGATTGAAAAAAAGGTTCTATTGAATAAATAATATTAGATGTCTTGGAATATTCAGAATTACTAATTTGAAAATAAGCAAGTTTGAATTGACAGTGTTGAATGTTTTTGAAATGTCTATTTTTTAATTAAATGTCTAGCTCGGTTATATTATCTACAACACGGGATAATTGGCAGGTGGTAGGCTGATAATGTCGGAATCCAAATGGTTCGTTTTTAATATATTGCTATATAATATATTGCCTATGTTGTGTTGGATAAGGCGATGCTTTAAAAATTTTGAAAAAATATTAAGAAGATTAGTAGATCAATGGCGAGTAGGTAATCTTGATCTTTTTTTTTCTTCAAAACCTCTTTATTTTTCATTTAAATACAAAATACAATAATATATAATACATAGGTATATATATACAAAATACAAATTACATCTTTGTTTGCCATATGGCATTATAAGAATAATCACAATGTCCGCTGAAGGCGGGTATACGCTGGTGGTATAATAACTAGGAGCTAACAGAGAATGGAGAGGGACTTGATCTTTATGTGGTTTGATCAATAATTTAAGATTTATATAAATTTTTTTAATTGAGAGGGAAATATTTAAGGCTTATATAACTGTTAAAAATGTTCGTGATGTATATAATTGCTTTTTATTGTTACTTTAGTGATTTTGAAAAGTGTGGTAGTTGGTACTAGTGACTCAGTTGTCAATGGTTTTAGTTATGTTATTTAAATATTTTATAGTCAATTTGTTTGTACACTTTTTGTTTTAAGGATATGAGTAGTCTGTATTAGAGGTCCTTATGGGTGGTATTAATTGATTTTTTTTTTATCAGTTTTCTATAACTGTTTAGAGCCAGAATCAGAGGAGTATAATGTTTTTGACTAAGCTTCGTTTCACTATTCGATGACTTTTTTTTTTAAGGTCTATTAGCTCAGAAAGAAATTTCTTAAGGTTTACGTAATCCGGATTTTGTACTTAATTTTTATTAAATTTTTAAATTTCATTAGCTTTATAAGAGTAGGAATGAATCCATCTATCCGTATCTTTTATATATAGATTGATGGGATGCGATGGAAATCAAACATGTTAGGTTGGTGATTGCTTTATCTATTCCCTCTATGCTGTTAAGAATAGGGTTGAATATATTACAGTCATGGAGGGAAAGCCCCCTCTAATTCCCCTAATTTTCAAGGCACAATGAAGGTACACAAAGTGGTGTAATAGCAGCACATGTTGACTATGAAAGCGGTAAGTAGCATCAGGTGTTTAAGATTTCATTATGGCCATTGTTATAATCAAATGTGGAACACCTGAAGCAACTTACGCCTTTCACAATTAACAAATGTGGCTATTCTTTCCGATAGCCAAGGTACTTCTAGTACCTTCAGTAAGAAACCAAGTACAGAAGAGGGACTAACCTTTTTTACAAAATTTAAACTTTTCAAACATCCTCCTGAAGGACTTAATCAAATCTTAGAAAGCCATAACACGATATACATTTCGTTTATGGCTGCCTCAACTCACAACAGGAACCCCCATCTCATGCTCAGCCTATATTCCAGAAAGTTATAAAACTCTTATGCGCCATTAATTTTCTATTGAACTTAATACTATAGAAATTAAAGAAATTTAAAATTATTTTTTTCAATAAGTTTTCTCTGCCTCTAGGCGTCAATATTTGGAACATAAAATGAATGAACGGATATTATGAAGTACCTACTTAAATAAATTTTAACACACTGAAGTCGCAAATATGATTTTTTTGTTTTCTAAAAATCTGTATTCGAAATGTCAAAAAATCGATTCATAACCATTTTTTATTTCAATTGTAGTTTTCTATCAAAATGAAATGTGCAACCTCTGGTCTGCATCAATGTGATTTATTGCTCAATTTTTATGATGCCTGAATATACCAAGCTTTGGCTGTTTTTTAATAACTATCAATTCCAGATACTCAAGCTATCGATCCCAATCATTGAAAAATAATCTCATTACAGATTCATTATACGGTCAGTGTTCATGAATAAATATAAGATTCGTGGAATAAAAGTTATAATCTTTTTAACCTCTGAAAACCTTTCAAAGTGAATGAATATTTAATTTTTTAACTCGTCTTTTAATTTTGTGAATTCCGAAATCTAAAAGTAAAGTCTTAAAAAAATTTTCTTTTGAGGTTAATGACTTCCAATTTAATGAAATTTGTTTATTAAAATTATCACCACATGGTACAATGTTTCGGGAACACTGTCCCATATTCATTCACCTTAAACCTCATAATCTCTTCTGAGAAATCATGTCACAATTTGTGCATCTTCACTACTCCTTAGCACAGCCATCTCTCTGATCGCTGATGACTCTCGCGAGAGAGATGGATGGTTAGGGATTGAGAATAAATGAAGAATTGACTCACAAAACTTCCTATAGAGATAATCCTAAAAGTTAAGGTATAAAATGTTAGAAATATTCGTACTGCTTGATTATTCGGTTCTATACTCTCAAAGAGAGATTCAGTATCTCTGATCTGTATTAAAGTTGGTTTTCAGTCCTGATAATGCCTGAATTGCCTAATTTTAGTAACTGTTAATTCCAATTGCAGTTAATTGTTATTCAAAGCTTAGCAATTATCAAAAAAAAATAACATAAATACAGATTTCTTCTTTTTTTAAATTTTTTTTTGCATTATTTAATTAATGTGAAAAGACATATTACTAAAAAACGAGTGTTGACTACTTTCAGTGTTCGGTTTGGCAGCTGCAGCATCAGTTGGTCAGAGAAAAGAATGTGACAGAGCATGTATTACACTTTACCAGCCAGTTTGCGGTATTGAGCACCACACTGGCGAAAGACGCTCCTTCAGTAATTCATGTTTCATGAGTCTGGAAAATGATTGCTATGGAAGTAAGTATACATTTCGTTAAAGCGTATATCGTTCATGTAAAATCTAATTTCGGGCGGAGACAAGAAGAGTACCCGTTGTGTCCTTACCAAATGATAAAACTTTTATGGTGAATATAAATTTAAAATAAAATCGAAATATCTACAACCGTTCTACGAAATGAACCCTGGGGATTGAAACATTGACTAAAAACCCTGGAACTGTTTTATTTTAACTTTTGCATTATTTCGAAAATTATGTTTTTTCCATCTGAGCATTCGTTTTTTTTTTTTTTTATATTTATAATAAAATGAGAAATATAAAAAAAAAAATTTAAACTTTAACCTAAAGTGAAAAACATTATTTGTTTTTTAGGGTTGATCAAAGGAAAAATATATATATATTTAAAAAATATATCTACTAAATCAAACTAATTTAAAAAATATATAGGAAGATGGTCAGAGTTGCGGTCAATAGTGAAACAAAAATAGTTATTTTCCAACGTTTTGCTCCACTTTGCAGGGCTTCATCAGGGCTAAAAAGATACAAAATGAAACTATGTTAAGATAAAATGATAGAAATAAAAATAAAAAGATACAATGAAAAGAATAAAAAACAAGTAACAAAGGCAAGAGTAATAGTTTCATATA
>NW_027115892.1:957841-961131 GCF_000696795.3 Halyomorpha halys
TATATATACAGAGATAAAATAAACGTCATGAAAGAATAATAAAAATAAAAATAAAATAATAATGAAAAAAAATGACAATAAATGAGTAGAGAGCCATATAGGACAACATACCTGTCCAAATGAATAAGTTGAACAGACAGAAACATTGAAGCGGAAACGCGCAAGAGTTATAAAAATACGTAAAATATAAAGTTAAAAAGTACAGGAGATGTATATGAAACTATTACTCTTGCCTTTGTTACTTGTTTTTTATTCTTTTCATTGTATCTTTTTATTTTTATTTCTATCATTTTATCTTAACATAGTTTCATTTTGTATCTTTTTAGCTCTCATGAAGCCCTGCAAAGTGGGGCGAAACGTTGGAAAATAAATAGTTGTAAACTATTTTTTTTTCACTATTGACCGCAACCCTGACCATCTTCCTATATATCAATTTTTACGGTCAACTATATATACATATATATAATTTAAAAAATGTTGAAACTATTAAGTAAACTATCCATATATATTTTTGTTTACATCATAAATGGTGCAAGATTTTGATTCAGTCCACCAAAACATATTTATGTTTAAATATTATTGAAAACGAAAAATATCTTGTTAGAAAATCTCCGGATTAAAGTATTTTTTAAAATTCAAACTGGTGTCATCATTGTTTTTACCACTTTAAAAAACAATCCAATAGTAACATGTTTAAACTAATCTAAAAATAAAAATTTTGTTACGAACTATCTCACTCATTGTCAGAAAAATCACTCTTAATTATTTTTTTTTCAAAATTCGAAAATCTGCTTACGGTTCCAGAAGCTTAAAACTTGTTAAAACCTAATATAGAAAGGTAATAAAGGTTCATAAAATTTATGGTATTATCAGCATAAGTGGCCTAACCCAAGTTAGTATTAGAAATCATTTTGTGAATATAGCTACTCTTGCTCTGAAAGCCTCGTATTTGTATAAGGAATAATGTTATATCTAGTGAAGATAGCTATGTATTTTATGTATAAATGTTGATTTACACATAATTATATAATTAAAATATTATAAATAATACTCATGCCTTGTCTGTAAACCTGATGGCCAATAAAACAGGCCAAAATGTCCAGAAACATTTAATAATATTTACCTACTTCTTCATATAAGATTTAATTTATTTTTTTTTAACTTTACAGGAAAATTCGTTCCCTGCTGATAGCCCCTCAGGAGCAAAACAACTATATGTATAAATAAAAATCTTTAAAAAAATGTATGCCAATAAAAATAACAAATAATTTTGAGTAACACTGTATTTAATTTTTCCTAAAATGTTTTCTTTCCGATATTAAATTTTTTTGTGACATGTAAAACGAGAAACAAAGCCATGGTAATTCTTTCTGATTTTATTTTAAAATAAGTTAAAATTTGTAATTTTACCTCCACAACAGCCTTATATATATATATATAATAAATAGACTCACAATTGTTATATGGAACCAACCTACATTTTCACCCCCTTCTGATAGGTCAGAATTGACCACGTAAGAAGAGGGTGAACCAAAAATATCCTTATTGCAAATTGCGTTAGCTTATAATCGGTAAAATTTTATCACATCATTCATTTCAACAAATTTAAATCCAGATAAATAATAAAGACCAGTAATGCATTAAAGTGCACCGTATCGAGTTGTTGTATGTGGCCAGATGGAGAGAGCGAGGGACAGAGAAGAATAGAGGAAAGTTCTCCAAGAAGGCAATGTTCACCTCGGACTGGGAGGTACACAGTAAGTGCAGAATATTTGTAACTAAGAATGACGCGGGAACTAGTTAATTTACTAATGAACAACACTGAATTGTTTGTCAAACAGCACCTAAATGAAATTGTAAAAACAGTATAGCAATGATTTATGGTTTTGGTAACCTTAAATGGAATATTTGAAAGGAAATTATTAATAAATTATAAGAAAATTATTTTACTACGACCCTATAAAAAATAAATAAATAAAGAATAATAAAACATAACATATACGCTTTGCACCAGATACTGCTTTGCTTCGATAGTAGAGCATATTAAAAAAAAAAGTTCTTATTTGCATTTTGTGTATAAGCTCCCTTGAAATGACTAAAGAGTCCTCAGAATGGAGCTCATATAAGAAAAAAATAAAAAATTACAAATAAAGGTAAGAAAATAATATTGGACAAAAAATTATAAACTAATAATAAGCATATATTTCTGGAGAACAAAACAACGTAAATGAAATCTCTTTTACTATTTTTTTTTTTCATAAAATAAAAGAATATATATACTAAAAAAAAATTCAAAAAAATAAAGAAACAAAACAAATAAAACTGGTTTAAGAATAACTACACATTGAAAACTAATAATTAGGAAATAAACACTTTTAAAAACTGCAAAAGGGCAGCGGTGGGCACTTAATCCATAAAACTTTCAGTACTTAACTGTTGAAACAACGTTTATGAAGTAGAAAGTATTAGTGGTGTAAGATGTTCTAGCAACAATAAGCGCTACGTAAAATAAAAACAGACTTCCCATTTATAAAAAAAAAAAAAGAAGAATATTTTTATTAACATATATTTACATCTGATAGAAAATTATTGAAGTAATTTTTCTTTAATTTTCAATTATGATAATAAAATAAGAAAAAAAATGAAAGAAAATTAACGTTTAGAGCGATGACTTTTTGTATTGGACGTATTTAAAAAGTTAAGTACTGTAAAATGGGTTTTTTCTCTAATGCAGTACCACTGAAGACTATTCCAACTCTAGGATTCTCCTACATCCAGTCTATTCTCAACCTCAAGTAAACCTAGCACTCACTATTTTGCATTACATCTAATAGAAAAAAAAGTAGGACTACTTTCCAAGAAAAGCAGCTGAATGTTGTAACAAACGCAGGTAAAATTACATAAGCAATATATCTAGTATTCTCATATAAAATATTTATAACAATAAACGAAAAAGAAACTCAAAATAGAGAATCACGATTCCTAACTAACGACTAAAATAAGCTATACGATAGGCTACATTTAGTATTAAATTATATCCATTTATTGGAAGATTATTGATTGACCGTGAGTAAAGATGAAAGGAATATGGTCCGGGTACGGTCAAAAAAACTCAAATAGTAGAATATACTATTTTTTTACTTACTTACACACATTGTATCCCATTATTTTATACTTTACTTTTCCTTTGTTTTTTTATCTGTTTTAATGTATGTATTTAATGTATATTTCCATTTATTGTTCACCTAATTTAAATACTGTTCTATCATGTTTACTTTACAAATTATTTT
>NW_027115892.1:961309-981550 GCF_000696795.3 Halyomorpha halys
TACCCTTTACATTTACTATTTACTACCTTTAATTTTTCTTATTATATCTTACTTTTTTACATTTTATACCCCTGTTATTTTACACTTATGTTTTTGTTTTCCTTATGTAACTATGTGTTTGTATCTTTTTTAGCCCTGACGAAGCCCTGCAACGTGGGGCGAAACGAGTTTTTTTGACCGCACCCGGACCATATTCCTTTCATATATCCATTTATAATTTATTAAAACAAGAATAAGCAATTTTTTTTTTTTTTAGTGAGAATTTTATTAGTATGTTTAAACAAATAAAAATATAATTGAATTACGACTATTTTTATCAATTTTTTTCTTAAGGTAAAAAGCCCCTGAAAAAGCCAATCAAATTAAGTTAATATTATTAAAGATGTCCACCCCCGTGTCAATAATATTCTTTCAATATTTTGTCAGTTACTATCTTGCTTTCTCCAAAAATGTCCTTTGTCAAGGTCATCTGTTACCGAGTTACAGTAAGTTGGGTTATCATAAATTTTAAAATCAAAACCTGGACATTTGGGAAAATCGGAGGATGATTTTGAAGATGTAAATATAAAAATTGAACTCAGTCAGAAAATATAATTTTTTTTTAATTCAATGTGATAAACAATTTTTTAAGATAATTATTCGTTTAATTATCACTAGAGTGGTCCTTAAAATTTCGCTTTCTGATGCTCGTATCAGCACCATTATCTTTATAACTTTAGTGGGCACATGATTAATTTGTAAAGCTCAAAATTCTAGTACTGTAGAATGATTTAATAGTGCACTAATTGAATATAGTATTTAATTATTTTTTTTTAATAATTAGTTTTTTTTTTGGTAACTATTTCCAAACTTATAGGACTATTAGTAAATTTTCGATCTACTACTGACAGGTTTGATATCCCTACGGCTCGATCCCGGATGAATTAAAGAGGTCTACAGTCAAAAGTTTGATTTCATGATTTTTTCAGATCTTATATATAAATACTGAAAATGAATTCTCCATTCTTCCATCAGTTAGAGATATTCCGCAAATTCATAATATTTCATTCCAGTTTTTTGGATAAAATCAAGAAAAGCTCTCATAGCACCTGGAACATTCAACCTAATTAAAATAAAAAAAAGAATTAAAATTTAATCACCTGTCGGAGAAAGTGAATTTCTTTGCACAGCCTTCTAGAATAATTTGAAATATTTTCTATTACCCTTATGTATAATTTATACTACAAAACTGGAATGAAATATCAGGAACTTGTGAAAAGTCTGAAACGTAATTGAGAAAAATGTAGTTAATTTTCTGTTTCAGCACTCTACTTAACATAAAGATCAGACAAAACAATCATATCTAATTATCTTTTCGATCCATTTAATTTTACTGCCACATACGCGGTGGTGAATCTTTAACTTCTGAGACGTATGGAACTAAGTGGCTATTCTAATTAATTTATAATTGATACATACTATAGGAATTAACTAAATGGTTTTGTAAAAGTAAGAAATTCGATTCGATTACTGTTCATATTAAGATATGAAGAAAATCTACTATATAAAACAGATTCTTTCAGTCGATATTCTTCCTGAAATGAATATAAGTCATTTTATTTTATTTTTTACTATCAATTATGAACATCCGGTTCGGTGTTATTTATTAAAAATTGTTTTGTTAGTTTTCTAATTTAATATATTTTTATAAGTTGTTTGAGAGGGGTTAATTTTGATAAAACACAACTTTAAATGATCCTTTTGCTCTCAACTAAGCTTATTTTACTCTCTAAAGCTTCGGCCATTAGGCCATTTTCAAGGAGATAGCCTAAATTATTCGTATGATATTATTCCCTCACACATAACGCTAATACCTCTTAACATACCTTATTACTATAAAGGGGTAAGAAAACAAAAATAGGCAACAACTATTTATTTGCCGACTTCGACAGTGCAACTGTTTCGAAAGCTCTCTACTGGAACAACCCCGATGAAGCTCTACAAAGTGGGACGAAACGTCAGGAAATAAATAGTTCTATGCTATCTTTTGTTTTCTTTTGACAGCACCCCTGACCATCATCGCAATCAATCATATATATTATCTCATTCTTGATTTGTCACAATTCATTAAATACGTTTTTCATGTCAAACAAATATGGTTGTCAAAATAATAACATTAGCTTCCTATTAAAATTTTATAAACCAGCTATCTACTTACAAAAATATATAATTTTAATGCATCAACAATATTTTTTAAAAAGTTTTCCTTCTAAGTAAATCACTATTAACAATACAACCTACCTCCGACAGGTCAGGACTCTGTTATCACATAACTACAGAAGTTAATTTATTTACATTCAATTATTTTATGTTATAAAAGCTCTTTTTGAATAAAAAAAAAATCTGCTAAATAATAAGAATGTCTTTCCGTTTAATCGTGACGGTTAACTGTTGATAAGAAATTAATCACAAAACACACAAAAAAAAAAAAAAAATCAAAAAACAAATAAATATAATTGTGATTAGTAAATATCAATTTATTATTATTAACACAATAATATCGAAGTGTAATGAAATGTATTTCTGGATTATATTTACATGATTACATATATATTTATTTAATTTTTAAAACAATCACAGCCGCTAAATATACCCTTGACATAAGCAATTATATTGAATTCAATAATCAATAATGTTGAAGGACCTTCAATAAAAATCTAAAAACTTTGATTTCAGTAGGTTTTATCGCTCTCGATATTTTTGTTATTATATACCCTTCAGGTGGTCAAAATTCTACGTTGAGTCCATAATATTAACGATATAAGACCCATATTAACAAAGATTAAAGGCCCATAACGACTCAAACCTAGAACAAGCCATCGAACAGGTAAATGACCAAACGTTCGCTATCAATGCTTTAAGTGGTGTAGAAGTGTCATCTCGATATTCCCGGGATTTGATGAACTGCTGGGGATATAAAAGGAGCCGCTTAGAAGAGGACAGGGACAGTTGAGTGAGGTCCTCGAGTCGTAGACATGAAGCTAACATTGTTCTTTGGGATTGTCCTGCGTAAGTACATCGCTAGTTTTATATATAATTTTATAAATATTTATTTGATCATTAATGTTGTATTTACTTATTCTTTGGATTGGAATTGGATTTTATGCAATTTATCCCTTTTATTTTTTAAAATACCTTTTCTGTTATCTTCTTTTTTACCTCAGTTACTTTTAAGATTTGATAGTGCACCTTTCTACAAATATATTCATTAAACGAAGTTAACGTCTTTCTTATGAAGTTGATGATCTCTCGTTGGTCATAAATTATAAAATATCAAAAAATCTTCCTCTCCTTATTGTTGAATTTCTCGTCGAAAATCGTCATTACGCTTTTCTGAATAATGGTAGTGAAATAAATCGCTATTTCTAGCCAATATAATTGAGTAAGAATAGAGATATAACCTAGAGATGTGAATGGACAGAGCCCTCCATAAATTTTAATTTTGATTTAATTAAAGATGAACTGATCTTTTTATTATTTACCTTATTCATTTGAAATGTTTATTCAAAAAACCATTAAAATATTTAACAATTTAGGAGATTGGAATTTAAAGTTATTAACTAGCCTCAGGTCAGTGGTTTAATTGAAGTAGTTTTTGTTAAAGTGAATTTCACTTTTCGTAGTTCACGTAGAGACTAATGTTCTTTTTTTTTATTTATTCATTAATTTAGTCTCTGCTTCTTTAGAAAGGTGTAGGGTTTAGTATCTTATTCAGTGATCAAAATCATCCAATTATGAACACTACTCCAGACGTTTCGGGGTATAGATTGAAAATTATCTACCAAAAAAACAGTTTATTTCTTTTAAAAGTTTTTTGTTGTTTTAAAAGTTGGAAGTTTTAAAGTATTTGTGCCCCGCTGCTACTAGTAACTCAAGATAAATAAAGAATTTACCTGCCTGCTTCATATACACGATGAGAAGGTACATCACCATACATTTCTGATTTGATGAATAAAATCCAAAGTTTATGTGTAAATAAAAAAAAGGAAAACGTGGCTTGAAATAAACTTCTTAACCTGTCAAAAAGGTCTAAATTGTCTTTTCTTAAACCTCCAGCATCCACTGTCACCTCCAGCTGGCCAATACACCTAGATAGCTTCATTTGAATTATAGGTTAGTCGTAAAATAAATAAAATTTGTTCCCAAAATCTCACTCGTTACAATCAGTAATTTCTATGGTTTCATCAAATTTTGCTCTAACTGGGGGATGAAAAACATGAGCAGAAACTCTAAGTTCATAGTTCTTGTAATTAAAGCTTTCAAACAAACTCTTTATAAAATGATTTATATAATAGAATACATTTTTTAATAAATGAATAAATTATTACAGTTTCTAACATTTGAAAAAATACTCATTATTATTTACAAATAATATATAAAATCAGCGAATGAACAGGAAAGACAGGGGTTATGTATCTAGTTCAATTATATGTAAAATATTATTACTAACATAATAAATATAAAAAAAAGGAAAAATAATTTGAAAATTTTAATTATTATTATCATGTAAAAAAACAATATTTTATAAAAAGCAAAATTATTGGTGTTTAAAAAACTCATGAGATTCTGATAAAATCAAATTCAATGATTTCTGATGTAAAGAGTTTTCTACTAATAAACAAACTATTTTTAACTTTACTAAACTAAACAATGTAAGAATAGATAAGACAGTATTTTTGAAAATTGTAAGTGATTAAGGTTAAATTGTAAGATTGATGTTGTTAAATTATTAATTATATAATATTAATTTATTTAGCTCAATCTGGATTAAAATAGCTAATCAATTCAGACTTTAGATCTAGAAATATAAATCAATAAAGTACTGAAATAAATATGTTTTTAGACATTTTAAATCCCTGTTTCATGAGAAGTAGTCAATAAATTTTAAAAACAAATGACAAAGAAAAATATAAGAATGATAAATTATCGTTTAGTTAATTTGATTTTTTTATTTATTCTTTTTTTACAATTTGATATTATTATTATCTATACTCTATTGAGCACTTTATGAATTCTACAGTAATTATAATTTGCCTAATATTTCACGGATAATATGATCCAATAGTTTTAATTAAACAAGGTAATGTCTATTTAACAAAAGTTATTTTTCTTAATTTCTTTTTATAATTTACAACAGTCCATTTATATTATTGTAATTATAAGATTAGTTATTTAAAAAAAAATAAAGAGTCATTTTTCTTTTTTACTTGAGAAACAGATCAAGCACAGCTCGAGCCTCTAAATATCTGTTTTCATTTACGACTAATAAAAAAAAGAACCACCATATAATATAAACCGCCCTCTGTTATATCGTTATTGTTATCCGGTTAAGAGATCGTTAAAGCGAAAAAGTGGTATAGAAATATTCACTACGGAGAGAGATATCTGATATCTGATAAGGTGCAAAATTTACCTAAAACGTTACCTTGGCCTTTTAGCATACATGATTCTGTAGAAGTCACTGTTACAAGTTTTCACTAATTCACAGACTGTTTTCGTAAAATATTACGAAGTGTGAATTAATATACGGAAATTATGAATGAAAGGGGGAAGAAAAGTTATTATACAAATACTAATTTAGGCCCTATGTAACCGATAACGGTACGGCACGTACAGTGTGAATTAACATTGATGCATCTAGATCGGTACTCCTATGGAGGGACGGATATTAAAGAAGCTCGGAAGGTTTGGGAAACATTTTTAGTACGGATTTTTTCCAATGGTCGGAAAAATATATAGATATATTACAGTTTTAAAATTGAAACTGTTCAAGGAATCACCTGTTTTGTTATTCTGCGATTTGCGTCTGCACCTTACAACATGACAAAAATATAAATTATATTTTTAGTTATTATTGAATAATTCAAGTATATAAAGGAACATATTACTAAAAAAAATAATGGTTTGCTACTTTCAGTCTTCGGTTTGGCTGCTGGAGCATCAGTTGGTACAAGAAAAGAATGTGACAGAATGTGTATAATGGTTTACCAGCCAGTTTGTGGTATTGAAGTCGGTGCTGACGGAAAGACCGAGAAACGGACCTTTAGTAACTCATGTTTTATGGGTTTGGAAAACGCCTGTTATGGAAGTAAGTATATGATTATTTTATACCCTGATTAAATATGATGAAATGTGAATTATAAGTTTAAGATTTAGTTATTCCCAAAAAGACACAATTGGTTTAACCAAATTAAAGAAACAAAAATCCCCTCATTGCAGGCTAATTGCCCAAACCAATTATAATTTATATTTTTATTGTATCAATTTTATGCTAAGCAATTTTAATATATAACACAATCCACGACTCTCCAATAATAATTGTAAAAGGAAAATATTGGGTTGTAAAATAAGTTCGTAGCGTTGTTTACTGGTGATTTCAATAAAAACTTCAAATTCTTGTAAATATTTTGAATAGATTATATAAGACCCATTTTAATCTATTACATGTTGCCATCTTTCAGGTAATTTTCGAATTTTGTCCTCCCAGAACTTTTCAGATTTTTGCGGAATGAACTCCTCTATGTGCGTTTTACCGTCCTCGAACGAGTTAAAGTTTTTCCCCTTAAGAGAGTTTTGAAGGGCCCGAAATAAGTGAAAATCTGTTGTGGCAAGGTCTGGTGAGTGGGGATGACATCCCAGCTAAACTCCAATAGTTCCTGCCGGGTCTGCAAATATCACGATGGAAACAATGCCTTTGCGATTATGAGACATAATTGATTTGACACTTGAACGAGATATGTTAAGCGTTTCTGCGATATCCCGTGTCGTTGAGTGAGGGTTGTTGGTGACCAATGCTTGAATTTGGTCATCACCAACCGTTGGAGGACAACCCGAGCGCTTTGCGTCTTGAGTCACATTTTCTGGTTCTGAACCGAGCAAACCACTTACGGACGGTGCTTTCTCCTAAGGTACCATCGCCACACACACTGCAAATTTTGTTAACCATCTGTGCAGCGGATTTTCTTTTTTGGAAATATAAATCATTAAATGAATTTTTTCTCTTCCATTTTGAGAAAGCAAATAACCACTTAAAGGTAAGGAATCTCGGTTGAAACTGATGCATAAAATCACCTAATAACTAATCCTTTTTTAGAATATGTAAACATTATTGACCAAGTAAACATTATTTTATAAACACAGAGAGGATTAAATTGAAATATTGTAAAACGCTACGAACTTATTTTTCAACCCAATAGTGTTGTATCGTAGATTGTGTAACATAAAAAAATTGGTAGAAATTAAATTTCAATAAGGAATTCTTTTTAATTTCTATTTTTGAAGGGATCCGTATACACAAAAGAAATAACACGCACAGGATAAATAATAACAGAGATGCATATAATCAATCATGTATTAACATACACCAAAGTCTATATCAGTCTATGTAAACAGATTAATTAATTAGTTCTTATGTCTTATTTATAACCTAAATGAAGGACAATAAAGAAGGCTCAAACGTCAGTAAACATTAAATAATAATTATTTTTGGCGTAAGAACTCCCTACCATCCTACCTCCTAAATTCCACAACCATTACCATTGAACTTATGTATGATTTAACTAAACCTATTTTGTAAATTTACAGGAAATTTCAAACCCTGCTGAAAATTTCTGGGGAGTAAACAAGTGTTCTGGAAAAAGAAAATAAATGTATATGAATATAAATAAAAAATAAGTTTCATTTGTTCAGTATTGTATTTATTTTTCCCCTAGATTTTAGCAATAATATATTCATGGTAGAATAAAATAATATAATTTACAGAAATACATTTGTTGAAGTGAAAATCATTAATTAACAAATTAGAATACGGATTCAAAAGATAAATATTTAGAATTGGAATTCTATCAGTGGGTAGATTCTTCACGTTTGTATCATGTCATTTTATTACTCATAGCAAATTTACTGGTAGTGCATATTTCTATAATGTTGTAAATAACAATAAATTAATTATTAAAATAAAATAATAAATATCTAGAATGTCCACTGACATGACATTCCTTTACCAATTTGCCTGTTAAAATACACTCTCATCAACATTGCTCCAATAGAAATTTTATTACAAACCCAGACATTTGGGAAAATCGGAGAGTGGGGATGGAAATATTGGGAGAGAGGGAGTAGCAGGTGAAGGGAGGGTGATAATAAAGATGTGAAGGTTTGATTATATTATTTTTGTGCTAAAAATACTATAATTACAAATCAAGAACTGGCGAAAAATCTGTAAGCAACGGAGGAAAAAGTATTTGCTTTTTTTTTCGTACTCTCCTGACGAAATAAGCAATTGAATACATACATATAGGTAGTTATGTATATGTATATCTGGTAGTATGTAATTCCTTCGGTTACCTTGTGGCATTTTAAGGTGATGTGCAGGGTCCAGGTGGTCTTAGTACAAGAGCCGTGAAGAAAAAAAGGCAGTTATCTCACCCCAATTTGTGATTAAATTAATGAAAACTATGTATAATTAATAGTCAAAATTGATGAGTCTGCCAAGTATAGGTAGGGGGAATGAAAAATGGCGGCTGTTTCAAAACCTTATAAAACACTAATTTTCCATTCGGAGCTGTCTTATCTTATATCTTAAAAAATTCCAACAACACTAGAAAACCTAAGAACATTATTTAAAGAAGAGTAAATTTTTAAAGAGCAATTTACGTCCAATAGTTCTCGAGATATAGCTTTTTAAAAAGCAAAATTTCTTAAAAATCTACTGAAAGATTAGTAGTTAGTAAATTTATTATGAGAAATCTATTTCTCAGGAACTATGCGACGTACAGATGTCTATTAGCACTCAAATTAAAGCTAGTATAATGGACTATAAAGAAGTTTACGTCCTTTACCTTCGTAGGAATAATAGTTTTCATGATATATGCTAAAATAAATTGATTTATAGTTGTTCGGACAATAAGTTTGATTTATAAAATACTTCATTTCAGAAACCCTTTGACATACAGATGTCTGCCAGCGCTCAAGTTAAAGCTAGTTAAATTCACTATAAAATAGTTAATGATGTTTATCTTTGTTGGACTAGTAGTTTTTTTAGTAGTTAGACAAAATAAACTCACAAAATGTTAATTTCTAGTACGGACCACACAACATTTTTATGAAATGTTGCTTTTTAAAAAGCTATATCTCCAGAACTATTTAACGTAAATAACTCTTTTAGGGCTTATATTTTAGCAAATTTACTCTTCTTTAAATGACGTTCTCATAGGTTTTCTTGTGTTGTTCCTACTTTTTAAGATATAGAGCTGTGAATGAAAAAGTATTGTTTATTCCCCCTATCTATACTTGACAGACTCATTAATTTTGACTAGTAATTATACCTAGTTTTCATCAAAGTAATCAAAAATTGGGGTGAGATAACTGCATTTTTTTCTCCTCTTGGGCTCTTGTACTATGTTGTGGTGGTTTGTGCCAGTTGAATTATTGGAAAGGGGAGGGGCCGTTCCGCTGGTTATATTGTGAATAAGTCGACATTGGAGTCCAAAGCCCTCCCCTCGTCGAGGACATCGACCAAGGGGACCGTGCTCTGCCACCTCCTAGGTCTACGGGGGGGGGGGGCGATCTCTCGGAACTGAGGGTTGCAGGAGGCCTTCAACCCATGAAAGGATTTGATGTGTCGTCGGCCTACATACTCCAGCACAGTGGGTAGTTGAATCTTTTCTTTTGAGCCTGGCTGCAGTCAAAGGAAATGCAGGCCGTTGCTCAATTTCTCTTCATCTTCTCGGTGGTAAATCCTTGGAGTTTCGCCAGGTGGTGATCACATGAGACAACCCGCTGAAAGCCAGTCTGTTCCGGAGGAATGACGCCCTCTGCTCTGCAATGGTCCATGAGATGATGGTAGATCAGTCTGTCGAAGATTTTATTCATGTGTCAGAGGAGGATTATAGGTCTTTCTTCCCTGGGTTCAGAAGTGGCTCCACGATTGCTTGTTTCCAGGCTGTGGGGAAGTACGATGGGCGCATGCAGGCATTGTAGATGTTGAGCAGGAACGCCTTACCCTTCCTTGGAAGCATTTTCATTAGGAAGTATGGAATCACATCATGGCCTGACGCTTTGTTCCTTTTGTTGCAGCGTAGAGCGTGGAAAAAGTAGTGTGGCTATTCAAATTAACTTATATTAAATACAAGTTACAGATGTCAACTAAACGATATTATGAAAGTGGGAAATAATAATGTTTAATCTACTAATTCTATTTGATTACAGTTATCTATGAAGAAAATATGCTATATAAAGCAGTTTTGTTCAGTCCATAATATTTTTTCTAATTAATATCAATAATTTTAATTATTATTTACTATTAACTTCACATATCCGTATTAGTCTTATTTATTAAAAATTATTTTATACTATAAAAACATTTCTTAAACTAAATCTGATAAAAATATATTTTCATTTTATCATGACGATTAACAATCGGATAGCTTTAATTTCTGTCGATTTTATTGCTATCAATATTATTGGTACAATAAACTCTTCAGGTGGTCAAAACTCGATGTTGCCTCCATAATTTTATCGGTTTCAAAGGGCTTTACCAGACGTTAAGGACCAAGAACAATCCACCCAACAACACTACAGGTAACTCACCAAATGCACAATATCAATGCTTTTAGTAGTATAGAAGAGTCGTTTTATATTCCCGCGATTAGTTCAATTTACTGCATTTGAGATAATCGGTGTTGAGATAGGAAATAGCTGTAAAATCAGCTTAGAAGAGAACGGCAAAAGTCTAAAGAAGTCTTCGAGTGGAAGGCATGAAGCTAACATTGGTTTTTGGTATTGTCCTTCGTAAGTATATCGCTAGTATTTATTTATAATTTTATAAATATTTATTTATCATTCACATCGTATTTACTATTTTTAATTGGATTTCATGCATTTTATCCATTTAATTATTTAAAATACATTTTTTTATAACCTTCCATCTTTACTTTTTACTGTTTAAGTATTTGTTATTTTTAAGATTTGATTGTACTCCCTTAAAAAATCTGATGATAATTGAACAAAGTTAGTGTCTTTCTTGTGAAGTTCATGTTCTCTCATTGGCCTTGAATTAGAAAAAGTCTAAATAAATATCAACAATTTTTTGTCTCTTAATTGTTTATTTTCTTACTTGTAAGAATATTTTATATATCAATATTGTCACTACGCTTTCCTGAACGATGGCAATGATATAATCGTTATTTTATAATAAATAAGCCAATATAAGACTATAAGATTAAGGATATAACCACATAATCCTGTCTATGGACCGAGCACACAATAAATTTCAATAAACCTCAAGTACATTTTCTAATATTTACTCTATTCTTTAGAAAACGCTTATTCTGAATAACTTTTTGATTATTAACAACTGGTATAACAACTTGGAGTCTGGAGTTATGTACTTGTCATTTATTTAATTAAAGTATTTTGCGACTTTCAAAAAGAGACAGTTCATTTCTGGTACTTTTGTGGTTTCATATTTGATTCCCAATAAGAACAAGCATAACTACGTCGTAAACCTACTGACTGCCCTACAGTATACTTCAATAATGTTGCCCTTACCCCTTTGAACAGATCCGCTACCTTGGACTACATCTAGACAAACGACTAACCTGGAATCCTCACACAAGACTGAAAAGACAGGAAACTGCACGTCGATTTCGACTTTTACAGCACTTACTAGACAAACGGTCCAAACTTCAATTCATTACAAAAGACTGATTTACATGACAATTATAAGGCCAATCTGGACATATGGCGTTGAGCTTTGGGGCTCCACTAAACCTTCGAATTCTTCTCGTATCCAATCGTTACAATCCAAAATCCTTCGTAAAAGCTTAAATGCTCCCTACTTTGTCAAAAATAAAATCATCCACAAAGACCTTAATGTTCCATTTGTAACCGATCTAGCCCGAACCAGATATCAATCCTTCTATTACAAAATACCTAACCACTCAAACCCATTAGTTTCTAATCTTGCTCCCTCTTTTATTCCGGAAAATCCTCCAAGGCGTCTGAAAAGAAGATGGCCTCGAGACCTTATATTGTAAACATTTTTTAGAGTGCTACCAATGGGTAGTTTCTCTACATGCTTGTACCATACCATTATGATGATTTCCCAAAATTTACTTGATGTATTTATGTACAGTCGTAAATATCAATAAATAAATTTAAAAATATATGTATATATATATTTCATTCCAATTGAATATGCATTGTCACTAAATACATGTATTTTTGGAGAAAAAAAATATTGTTTAGTCGTTCCATATAAAATGTCAGTTTTCACAGGAAAGGAATTTTCTTATGAAATCAAAACATTTACTCTCGTTTTTTATATATTTTCCTCCAACGTGTTATCAACTTTTCAATCCCTAAACTAAAAAATTCAGTGTTTTATGAATAAATGAAATTAGAAAATACGTCTTTGACCGAAGAATCATTTTAACAAATTTTACCTTTAAGGAAGTTGTCAAAATTTGGTTTTGGCATGAGTACCGTCTTTCATTGATAATTAATCACTGACCTGACCGATACCTGTTGTCATATACAATTCAGTTTTCTTCACACGTGATTATCCTTTGGAAAAAGGCTCATTTCTTTGGTTAGCATGGAAACGCAATGTCTTAAAACGTTTGAACTGTGGTCACTCATTGCGTTCACACTTAGCATGACTAAGTTCCACGTCGTCAATTACTGGTAGAGGCCTCCCCTTTCGTTGGTTATCCAAATCTTTGTCATAAGCCACTAATGGTCGACTCGTTACAACAGCCTTCCTCGCACAGAGTGGTGATGTTTCTTGCAGCTTAAGCTGCCAAGTGTCCAAGTTTAAACTCATAAAATAATACTCGAAAATCGCTTGTTTCCATGGCCATATTTTATAGTATACTAAAGAATATGCAATCAATTGGAATTAAAGTAAATGTTATCAAAAAGATAGGATTAATTACGGCTCATTGTAATCTCTAAACATAAACGTAATAAACAACAAAATTTCTCGAACACCACAAAGAATTTCTGAAATAATAAAAACTGACATTTAATATAAAATGACCCAATAATTATAATTGAGTGTCAGTGCCTGTTTTATGTAATATTTATATTTATAAATATATCATATATTATATTATATAATATTATAGTTGTATATATAACATAGTGTGAAACAAAATATCTACTTGGGACCCTAGTCAACTCATGCCTTATTTCATATATACATAGTAAGAAGAAAGGTTACGACCACAAACCTAATGGAGATTTTCATTGAACGGATAAATTTCTGTTCTTTATTTATTTTTTAATAAAATTTTATATTTATTTTGGGATTAATCCCTTTAGTATTCTAAGTATATTATTATATACAGGCGTCAAAATTAGGCTTTAGAGCCTTAGAATGAAAATATACAATAATACAAAATAAAAATGAAATTATAAAACGTCATAAAATATAATAAAATAATGAATTAAAAAAGATAATAATTAACAGAATATACAAAATAAGAATAGAACAAATAAAGTAAAACTGTATGTCATATCATAAAACATAAGATGACAAACACTTTTGATAATAAGTAATAGAAAAAAAGGTCGAAGATAAGGGATTTGAAGGTTGGAAGGGTATTAGAATTACGAATGAAAGAGGAATAGAATTCCATAGGGATGAAGAATGATCTACCAAAGGCTGCGGTTCGATGGGCAGTTACATGAATTCAAATATGTGCAAAATATTATTTCAATCCATATGATTATAAATAAGGTATCAATTATCATTATTAAAAATAAACAAACAATCTTATATAAAAAGCAATATGATTGGTTTTAAAAACTCACTAGATTAAGATAAGGTAAATCTACAAAGATCCTTTTTGTAAAGACTAATAAACAAACGTATTTTAAAATTTTCAAAACAAAACAGTGTAAGAATAGATAAGGGAGTATTTCTGAAAATTATAAGTGATCTGTGTCTAACTGTAAGATTTTTTTTTCAATTTTTATAATAAATAATTCTTGATTAGTCGTAAAATAAATACAATTTTGTGGCAAAAATATCACTCGTTACAATCAGTAATTTCTATGGTTTCACCAAATTTTTTAATAAATGAATAAATTATTACAGTTTCTAACATTTGAAAAAATACTCATTAATATTTACAAATTATATATAAAATCAGCTAATGAGCAGAAAAGACATGAGTCATGAGCTCAAAGATATGTAAAATATTATTAATAACATAATGAATATAAATTGGGAAACAATAATTTGAAAATTTTAATTATTAATAATATGGGAACAATCTTTTATAAAAAGCAAAATTATTGCATTTTAAAAAACTCGTGAGATTCTGATAAAAGCAAATTCAAAGATTTCTGATGTAAAGAGTTTTCTACTAATAAACAAACGTTTTTTAAATTTTTCTAAACTGATCAATATAAGAATAGATAAGACAGTATTTTTGAAAATTGTAAGTGATTTAGGTTAAATTATAAGATTGATGTTGTTAAATAACTAATTATATAATATTAATTTATTTATTTCAATCTGGATTAAAATAGCTAATCTACTTCAGACTTTAGCTCTGGAAATATAAATCAATAAATTACTGAAATAAATATGTTTTTAGACATTCTAAATCCTTGTTTCATGGGAAATAAAGGCCAAATCTACAACAAATAGCATGCTGAGGACTTTAATATGTTTATTTGAGACGTTACAAGGAGTTTTAGGAAGGATTTTGGATTGTAAAGATTGGATACGGGGGAACTTGATGGTTATTAGAGTGCGTATGATTTTTTGTGTAATAAATAGGGAGTTCAGAGGATTGTTGTAATCGGAATCATCGCGCCATTTCTTGTGATTTCAGTCTATTATGGGGGTTTTAAGAGGTCAAGACAGAGTCCCAAGTAGCTGTTCTGTTCAACAGGTGTTAGTGGAATATTAAAAAATACATACTGTAGGGTAGGAAAGTAGAAGTTTATGTCAGAGAGTAAATCTGATGGGATTTGTTAGGTTTTTTATTTTCCAGTTACCACACCATTCTTAAATGGATTTTGTGTGTAACTGCAGGGTTTGGGATGCAGCAGTTGGACCAATGTTTACAGGCGGCGCACTGGTGTCATTAGCGTCTGTTGTTAGGACTGTGTTAGTGTGAGTTAGGATATCTACTGCATGATTTATACTGAATGGAAAGAGAGATGAGCTAGATTATGATTTAACTTCAATGTTGTCGTAAGCGTACTAACTGTCCCACAGTATCCTTTAATAATGTTGCTGTTACCCCTGTAGTACAGAACCACTAGTCTGGAATCACTCGGACAAGACTGAAAGGACAGAAAACTGTACGTCGATTTCGACTATCACAACACTTACTTGATAAACGGTCTAAACTTCTAATTCATTACAAAACACTGATCTTCATGACAATTATAAGGCCTATCTGGGCATACGGAGTTGAGTTTAGGGGATCCACTAAACACGAAGGTTTTTGATTGAATTCGAAAATGCCTCTCTTATCCAACTTTACAATTAAAAATCTTTCGTAAAATTCTTAATTCTCCTAACTTTGGCACAAATAAAATCACCCATAAACACTTTAATGTGCCATATGTAACCGATCTGACCGAAACCAAACATCAATCCTTCATTATACTCCCTAACCATTAAAACCATCTAGTTTATAACCTTCACACAACGACTTCTATTCCTGACGATCCTCCGAGGCGCTTAAAAAGAAGATGGCCTCGAGACCTTCTAGTGTAGAAATGTGATTAAAGTGCTACAATGGGTAGTTTCTCTACGTGCCTGTATCACTCCAATTTGATCTTACATCAAATTTACTTGAGGTATTTTTAGTTATAAATAGCAATAAATAAATTTTTAAAAAAATACTTAAAGGTTCTCTCAGAGAGGTAAGAACGGATTAATAGGAAATATGTAGAGGTAAGGAATTAAGGGGGCTCATAGAGCAGTCTAGGGTGATATACTAGGTCAAGCTTGAACATAGAGAAAGACTCCCTGCGCACCAATGTGGAAGATATGACATCCAGCACACCATGATACTGTTCTATAATAAAATGAGATGTTCCAAATCCAGGTAGGAATGACTTGATTTAAGTCTAGAACTGGACAGAGAGGTTTTAGTATAATTTTTTCTAGGATTTCGCCTTTAATCGGCAAAAGAGAAATAGGAGGATGGATTTTCATCACGCCACCTGGCTTGGTGGCTTGGAGGATTTGGAAAACAAGTATATTTGGAATTTGTTCCAAGGGGCGGAAAAGTGATGGATCCATAGAATTTATAAAATCAAAATCACACTAGTAATCTAACTAAATGGTTTAGTTATTTTGTGATGTGCCAACGCATTTCAAAAAATAACAAAAACATAGATTCTGTTTTTTGTTTTGTAATTAACGTGCGTGAACGCACATACGAGTATTACTTAAAAATGATGCTTTTCTACTTCCAGTCATCGGTTTGACAGCTGCAGAATTCGATATTATGAACGTTGATTGTGATGAAGAATGTTTAATTAAGTACGATCCACTTTGTGGTATTGATAGAACGTCCACGAAACGGACCTTTGCTAACCCATGTATGATGGCTAAGGAAAACGCCTGTCATGGAGGTAAGGATATGTTTTATTATACTTGATTTAATCTGATGAAATGAAAATCGAGATGTAGATATTTTTTTGCTCCATGTGTATGCATACTATTTCGACCAAAAGCTTAAAACCATTTCAGTTTGTTGGGAAAATTAGATGCATTTTAGGATTATATACTAAACTTACATCTTCTTTCATATGTAACATGTATTCAGGAAAATTACGTACAGTAATAGAATTTTAGAGGAAGTTAGTAATCAATGGAATTATACTTCCTTCATAAAAAAAAAATAAAAAATCATCACTTATTTTTCAAAACAATGACAAATCTTCAAAGACGTCTTGAACCCATGAACTAGGGCTGTGTTATCTTTAGTATCCCTAAATGTCGTAAATCGACCTCTTGTTTAAATATTTTCTTATGAAATATTAAACAAAATAATTACTTCCAAAATCGTTCATAAAATAAATGTATATGTTTTATACTGGCAATATTGTTTCATGTTTTGGACATTTATAAATGTAGCATTTACTAAATTTATCAGAAATATTGTTTTAATAAAAACTGAAATATCTTTTGATCCTTATCACTTAACTTTGTTTTCCCTCTCCGACGTTTCGGTCCTAAGGCCATCAAGGAGAAAAAACTGAGTTGACCAAAATATTACAAAATTTGCTTCCTATTGCAGGCTAATTGCCCAAGTAATTTTTCATTATTTATATTAGTATTGCATCAGTTTATTCCTTCCGATTTTCTTATATAACATAATCCATAATACTAGACTATTATTAGTAAAAGGAAAATAGTTTATTATTGTGAGTTGTTATACAAGGAAATTTTTGAAATTAAATCGATGCAACAAAAATATAAGTAAGAATAAGTGACTTAGGCAATCAGCCTGCAATAGGGAGAAAGTTTTTTTAATAATTTGGTGTCTTCTCGATAATGTCCTGAGGACCGAAAAGTCGGAGAAAAATAAACAAGATTGACAGATAAAGATAAAGAGATATTTATGTTTTTAATTATGTTATTGACTCTCAAACTTAGCTAAAAATTTCTGTATTATATTTTAATAAACTAATAATATTATTTAATACTTTTACTATATCTAAAGGTTTTCTCATGTAAGGATAAATGTACCTTTTAATTAATCAATTATTATTTAAAATAGTATTGCATTATTTGATTTATTTTACTTTTACATATCTTTCCTTCTAATGTGCTATCTAAATTATCGTACTTAGTTCTAACTATAATAAATTTTTCAATATCTTTTTGTTGATTAATTTTTCAACCCACGAAATTTCTTAATCTCTAAATTTATTGCCATTTTAATTATTGAATTATAAAATTCAACATTATTATTATAAATTAGATATTCATTTATAGACTATTATCAATATTGTTGTCTATATTGTAAATATGTTCCGGGTAATGTTATTTCTTTTCTTTTTTATTCTATTTAGTAATAAATAAAATATTCTCTTTTACATTTCAAGATGGCAATCTGACAAGAGCAGTCTGGTCTAGGGCCCTCTAAATGTTGTAAATCTTCTTTTGTTAATGTTTAACTTTTTTTTTACATCTTAAATGTTAAATAAAATAATTGCTTGTTGTAAAGTTGTTCGCAAAATAAATCCTCATTTTTGAAGGGCTCCATATCTCAAAATGCCTGAGGTCCCGTTGGTTACTAACTGCAATGCCATTTTTAGTATTATTTTAGTCTTGTTGAACATCAGAAACGGCATATTATTCCATGAAATTTCCAGAATCTTTTTTTTTTTTTTTAATTTGGAGCATAATCCATTACCTGTTCCAAAAGCACCTCGATCGGGTTGAGAACTGTAGCTAAGTCATGATTTTCAAACTGATTTCATCAATCTTCATTCTGTTATAAATAATATTAATAAAGTTTAGGCGAATTTTTCGTCTCTAAATAATTAATCTTGAATATATTTAGTCCAACAAATTAATATACAAAATAAATAACACGCAAAGCAACAGGTAAATAATAAAGCAGGATATATGGAGTGTGATATAAACGACATAACTAATCATATTTTGTAATTTTACAGGCCATTTTACTCCCTGCCCTGATCATGATAATCAATAAACAAGTGTCTGAAGAAATAGAAAATGTACCTACATTAATATAAATAAAAAAAAGGTTTGTTCAATATTGTATTTATTTTGTCCTTATATTTCGCATTAATATATCTATAATATAATACAATAATGTAACTTGCAGTAATACATAGTCTCAAGTGAAAAACTTAAACTAAGAAGAATTGACTAATTGATTAACGAATTAGACTTCGAATTCAACGGTTAAATATCTAGTGTGTCCACTCATATGACATAACCACTTTTAAGACCGATACAATAATCCCTTAATGTATGTCACAATCAATATTGGTCCTATAGAGTTTATATTCTAAGTATCATATGGAATAAGTCATACTTGAGTATGGCCGGAAGAGCCGAAACGTAGGAGTGGAATAATTAGAAAATAAACAAGTTCAGGCATAATGAATATTTTTTATTATAATTGATAAATAAACCAGTCTAAAAAAAGAATTCAAATTATATATGAGTAACAGTCTATGATTTATGTTCTGCTCTTAACCATTTATTGAATGCTAAATTTTTATAGAATCAATATTAATAATAGTAAGAATTATTTTATAGAGATAGCTATCCTGCCATATGAATGGCTCATGTATAGGTTGAATGAAATAAAAATTTTAATTATTTAATAACTATAGTGGCAAGAAAATATTATCAGACTGGTGAAATGGAAAATAAACTGCGAATGTCCATGTTTTTTGTCATTCTCCATTTCCTCCTACTACGTTGACTTTATATATTAAATAGTATTTGTTCAATCAAATCTTTCACTTCCTAAAGATACCTAGTCCATCTATATTACTACTGATGTTTCCGGTAATCATTACTCCGGTATATCCAATCTCCTTTTCTAAATTATCAAATCTTTTCAAAGTATAAATTAAGTCATTTTGAAAATTCAGCATTTAATTCCTGTCAAAATATTTTAATGATAATGAGATCTAAACCATACCAGACACCTGATACCAAAGAGTATTTAATTATATATTGATATATGGAAATTAAACAAAATCGTTGAGCCTTTTTCGAGAAATTCCAAACCTATGTGAAAAATCTAGTATATAGAGTAGCACTTCAGGTAAGTCGATTTTACTGAAATAATTGCTTTCCCAGGCATATACTCAAAATAAATATTTAATTTTAGTTTCGTACGACTTGTCATCGTAGGCTAAGGTGACATACTCACACATTGGCCGTTTTGCAAGACTCGATTATTTGGACTCAAATTCAAAATATCGCACGATCGCAGTATTTCCCTTTACAATAAGAGGTGTGGCAGAAAAGTAATGAGACTGGGGATACTGCAAGCGATGTGGTAACCGTGCGCTGTTGTCCAATATCAATATTTGCTAAAGAAACTGTTAATTATAGTATTTTGATATTTAATATTAATAATGTCATATTCATTTCGATAATTTTTTATTTCTAACGTTAGCAACAATATTCCGATATTATTTTATACAGTATTCTAATATTATTTTATT
>NW_027115892.1:984593-988462 GCF_000696795.3 Halyomorpha halys
ATATCGATATTGCTATCCGATATCGATATTTTTCTTTCGATATCCCATCCCTACCCTGCCGTAGCTCACTGCGAGTTACAACTCCTCACTGCTACGTGTTTTTTTGGGACTGCTATTTGTGAAGTTGTGCGTCACACGAAATGGAAAAAGCGGAATTCGGAGAACGTTGTGGCAATAACTTCTATGTTAGGCTTGGAGAATCGACAAGTGCAATGTTTGAAAAGTTAAAACATCGAACGTGTCATGATAGAATCGGTAATAAGCAAGATTTCTTTAGCCGTGTGATCACAGATGATGAATCATGGATTTTTTATACGATCCTGAGACCAAGAGGCAAAGGATTGCAAACTCCTCGACCAAAGAAAGTTCGAATGAGCAAATTGAAAATCAAATCAATGCTTATTTGTTTTTCTGACAGAATGGGAATTGTCCATAAAGAATTTATTTCTTCCAGACGAAGTTTTAACCAAGTTTTTTTAAATAAAAAATGTCCTAGAAAGGCTCAGAAAAAGGGTCATTCGCTTGAGACCAGACATTGCAGACAAATGGATGCTCCATCGTGACAACGCCCCATGTCACACTGCCCTCTACATAACAAAGTTTGTGACCTCAAAAGGCTGCGATGGTTTACCAAACCTCAGTCGCTGTGACTTTTTATTTTTTCCCAAACTCCAAAATGTTCTCAAAGGACGTCATTTCGGGACTTCAGAGAACATCCAAAAGAGCGTAAATCCAAAAGACTATTTATTAAGGAAGCCTTTAAGTTGAATAGTATCGCGCTACGACCGATAGGAACAGAGCAGTAACCATTCAATGCATTCGTAGATATGTAACCATTAAAATACCTATGAAGCTGAAATTTATAATGGTTATTCAGCTAAAATTTAAGATGGGCACTAAGTATGGGTATTAAAAATACTTGCAGAAAAAGAAAAATATCAAAAACAAAAATTGATTTGTATAATATTTACGGTAACTCGGAGGCAAGATTAGCCTCGTGTAAAAGGCAAAGCAGATAGTACAAGAGACGGAAAGAAAGAAAGGCTGTCATTTCACCCCAAATTTTAATTACTTTAACGAAAAATATTTATTATTACAAGCCAAAATTGATAAGTCTGCCAAGTATAGATATAGAGAAAAAATGACGACTGTTGTCAAAACCTTGAAAATACATTAATTTTTCATTCGAAGCTTTATTTCTTAAAAACTACCAATAACATTAGAAAATCTAAAAGAACATTATTTGAAGAAGAGTAAATTTGCTGAAATATGAGCCCTAATAGAGCTGTTTATGTCCAATAGTATTCGAGATGTAGCTTTTTAAAAAACAACATTTCATAAAAAATGTACTGTAAGATCAGTTGTAAGTGAATTTATTTTGAGTAATTTATATCTCAAAAACCATTCAACGTACAAATGCCTATTAGCATTCAAATTGAAGCTTAATGTTTAATTTAGTTAGTTTAGTGGACTATAATGTAATTTATGACATTTATCTTCGTAGATGTAGTAGTTTTCATTTTTACTAAAATTAATTGATTTATAGTTTTTCGACATCTGTACGTCGAGTGGATTTTGAGATATAGATTTCTCAAAATCAATTCACTTACAACTGATCTTTCAGTACATTTTTTAATGAAATGTTGCTTTTATAAAAAATACATCTCAAATACTATTAAACATAAGAAGCTATATTAGAGCTCATATTTTAGCAAATTTACTCTATTTAATGATATACAGCTCCAAATGAAAAATTAATTTTTTATAATGTTTTGAAACAGTCACTATTTCTTATTCCCTCTACCTATACATGGCAGACTCATCAATTTCGGATAGTAATAATACATAGTTTTCATTAAAGCAATTAAAAATTGGGGTGAAATAACTGACATTTTTCTCCTCTTAGGCTCTTATACAAAGCGCTCCAATTGATTCCAGCACTTATCTCCCAGCCGTGTCACTGGTCTTGAAAGCCAATGGAGACTGATAGTGAGTGAGAGCGCGAGTACACTAATGACTTGAGTGGAAAACCTGGTCCTTGCCAGAACTCCAACAGAAATTTACCAGAGGTCTCGAGGCCACTGCCAAACCTTCGAGGAGGATTGTAGCCATGGTAGACGCTGGAAAGGAGTCTTGCTAAGGGATTAGGTGGGTGAGTCCCTGGTGAAAGTTTGAAAATCACTAAAAAAACCGACATATGGGAATTTGAGGTCATTGGTAGTTTCTACTTGTTACTAATGGGAGGAACTTGTCCGAAAGGTGGATCTAGTAGTACTTTTTGCCAACCCTTGGATGTTGTCGTCCTGTACAAACCAAGGGGAGAGTGCCAAGATTCATTACTCGGTGCCACCGTGAAATAAATATTAACTGTGCTAGGTGGAAATTTAACCCACAACGGCCACGTCCTCTCCGCTCGGACAATTTAAAGATGCTTTTTCTAAAGTTATTTTATTTTTTTTTTAGTTAATGGTCAATTCAGTTTTCTTCTTAATCTTTAGATTTTTTTATATAGTTAATCAGATTTACTTGATAATGTACTAACGCATTAGGTTGATAAAACGGCCACATATATTATCGTGGGTGAAACAACGGTGTACAACTAGAACAATATAAAAATAGAAAAGTTATATTCCTTCTTAAAAAATATTAATACTTATTTCTGGACCGAAACACCCTTACATTGTCAACAAGGAGAACAAATCTTTACTCATAACTATAGACAATTTAAGTCCATATTATTGATTTTTTAGGAGACGAAAAATAAATGTAAAAAATGTATGTATAAAAACTTACTCGTTCAATATAATATCAGTTTACCCAAAAATCAGTTTTAACCAGGATATTATCATAGTATACAACTTAAATCCTTTATATACCGAAAGAGACTTTTTTCTAAGTCTTACTGTGTACTTAATTCAACATCTACATTTTTTGGACTCAAATCCTTTATACTTACCAGTACAGAAATATACCAAACACTTTAAAATATATTATTAGGAGTCATATGAATTTAGTTTTCAGGGAACTTTTTTTTTTTTTTATATAAAAATTTCTAATACCGAAGAAAACAAACAATTCAGAAGAAAATAGCGAGATTTTAGAAGAATACGACTTCATTTACAAGACGGATGTCACGATATTCCCATATAAACATATTGACTGGGGAATCCCAGTGCCGGCCAAATCACAGTAACTCAAGGAACTTCATTAACTCTTTAAGCAGCGGAAAGATGATTTCGTGATGCGTCCGCGGTTGGTTGAGCCTTCTTAGTAGGGGAAATAGCGCCAGTTTCACGAAAACCTTTGCATCGAAAACATGAAGCTAATCGGCTTATTTGGTATTGTTTTTTGTAAGTATAATGTATTGTTTTTCATTTACTGATCAGGCAATACAAATACCTCTTTTTTATCAAAAGAGAATTTATAAGTGAATTTTGCTATTACTAAAGAACTCGATACAAAAATTCATTACCAATTTTCCTTTCCAACCATCCTAATCCTTTGGTTCAAACCTTATCTAGTTCCACCCATCCCTACAGCCCACCTAGAAGGTTGAAACGGCAGTGGCCAAGACTTATTAAAATAAAAATGGACGGTTGAAGTTCTGGCAATGGTCAGATTTTCCACTCAAGATGAGTGTTTGCGGCTTTAGCGCACTTGTTCAGCCTCCACTGGCTCACTACCAGTGATGCGGCGAGAGGGATGCGCTGGGATCTTTTGAGCTCTGCTCTACCCCTCACACGTGGGGGATAGAGTGGGGTCAGGGGTCCTCAAATCGATTGTGTAAATATTGTATATATTATTTTATCATTATGTTATTTTATTTATTTATTTTTCAAACAGATAGTTTGGTTATGTTCATCTTGTTT
>NW_027115892.1:988567-1013008 GCF_000696795.3 Halyomorpha halys
CTGTGTGGCAGATTGTAATATCTATCAATAAATAAATCTATCAATCTATAAAAAATTACCAATTTTATCAGAAAAAAATATTTGAACCAAAAAAGAAAATGTTGAAATTAATTTTGAACTGAAGAACAAACTTTAAAACTCTACAAATCAGAAGTGAAAGACAGAATATTTTCTTATACTTATAAGTTCTTGCAACTAATAATTTATAGATCTCTTAAAAAAAAAAAAAAAAAAAAGATTCAGAAAATTGACATAATGAGTTTTGATCTGAAGTTCCTCATTTACTATCTGCTGGCGGATTTAAAAGCCTTGAAACTATCAAAAAGTAATGAATTTATCAAACTTCAAGATATATACAAGTGCAATATTAAACGCATTTGTATATGATCGAAATGATACTTGTCTACTTACATTGTTTGGTATGGCATTTGCTCCTTCATTTAATAATAGTTGTAACTACGCATGTTTGGACGTCTATGAACCAGTTTGTGGCAAGGAAGTAAAACCAGACGGAATCACCGAGGAACGTACGTTCAGTAACTCCTGTTACATGGGACTGGAAAAAGACTGTCATGGACGTATGTATATATTTAATTGAACTATGTATTTTCTTAAATAGAAAAGTGGAATCAATCGTACATATTATCTTTTGAAATAGACAATTTTAGTATAAATACGATCAATTAATATTATTAAACTCCAATATTTCTAATTAATTCAATCTCATAAATTTTCAGGAAAATTTGAACCCTGCTGCACATCCCAATGGAGCATAAAAACAGCCTGAAAACTGAAAAAGAAAGACAAATTAATTATAAAACTAAATGTAAGTGAAGTATGCTTGAAGTAGTGTTATCAGATTTCCTTGACATTTTTTTCACGGCCAGATTTTATCTTTTTTTTCATTTGAATTAATCGATCATTGCGTTTACTTTTTATGATATTTTAATTATTAGTTTACATAATACAAATAATATTTAGAGGCACTTAAGGAGGATGAGAAAGAAGAAGTTTATATAATACTAACCAATCAAATCAGTACAGTCTGAAAAAATTACAAAATTTTATCTTTAAACTTCTCAAGTGATGATAAAAAGTCATAACATTTAAACAGCCAACTGACTTCATAACTAGAACAGTAAAACTAAAATTTATTTATTAGTTTATTAGTCTACGTATAGCAGAGCTTGGCCAATATTTGCTATTTAATAAACATATTAAACGTTAATAAAAATATTAAATGACTGACTTTGACTTCCGTCAAAACAGCCCTGACGAAGCCCTGCAACGTGGGGCGAAACATTAGCTCAAATAAAATAGTACACCAAAAATATTAAATATATCGATTGATATTTAAAAATAAATATTGAAAAAAAAATTACTGATTTTAAAGTATTGATCGTCAGCTTGTTGCTAAACGGATTCTCTTATTTAATTATTATAATAAAAATATAAAACACATACGTTTCTTTTCTAATAATCAAAAATTGTATCGAAAATAATACAAATAAAAATAAATGTAATTTAATTAAATAATAATATTGAGTAAATACAATTTACAACTTAATTATTATTTAAGGAAAATAACAGTACTATTTACAACAAATTTAAGTATTATACTTAAATTGATTTGAATTACCAAGGTTCTTTTTATTCTCTGCTTGTTCCTGTTCATTATTATTATCACTGTGCATAAATTGTTTTCCGAAATGTTCTAAGCAATGAAAACGTTTGCACTTCAAGAGAATTGAAAATAATTAAACTTAAAATTGAATTGGGTAGTTGTGTTTTTGATAATTCGATTACCTCATAATTTTTTTTTTTATGGTTTGCAGTGTGATGGCTTGATGAGTTCTGGCTTTGAAATAATGTTCATAACTTCTGTTGACGCGTAAGTCAGTTGTTTAATTGAGTTTTAACCTACTCACCAAGGATAGACGAAATCGACCAAGGTCGTGAGGAAACGAATCCTAACAATTAGTTGCTCATCAGGATAAAACCAATAAGCTAGCAAAGGAGGACACAGACGGATTCATTGAGAATGTCCCAGTGTTTTAAACTGAACTAATTTTTCTATCATGCACATTATTCAGAATTGGCGGAATTTTCAAATGTTTTAGGGTTATGAGGTGTAGATAGTTGACCGTAGATTAATGATTGGAAAAGTTTGTCGGGGGGTGTGGTCAGCAAAGAACAACATAAATAAACAAAACCATATTTATTTATTTTATGCCTAGTTTTAGGGTTATGAGGTTGAAAATATATGACAGACATATATTATGGTTTAAAATCTAAACGGTAAAGAGGAATTCATTCTCCTTAAAGTACTTAGTATTAATGAGTATTCTTGTCAGGAATCCCACCCCAATCTCACTTTCCATTTCGTAGGTAGGAACATTCAAATATGTAAAAGTTAACCCAAAAGCATTCCATGGAGGAAATCGAACTTTGAGACTTTTTTACTCCCTGCTACAGTAATAAAACGACTATTCCAAATGAGTGAGTCTGAAGTGCGGTCTTTCCCCTAAATAAAGATTTTTTTCATATCCGTATATTAATAGCAAAGCCCCACAATCAGTCAGGTACATAAATCGTACATTCAAGAGAGAATGACCCAAATAAAAAACAGACAAATGAGCGGTCTTTACAACAACCCCACTTCCATAACCTAGTTATATATATTTTTTCTAAAGTAAAATTTAAATAAATCTAGGAGTTCAATGCATTTTTGTCAGTTAATAATTGAATTAATATTTTTTGAAGGTTTTGAAATAATGGTCGCTATATATGAATACTAGAATAATATTAAATTAATAAAATTGAAATTTTAAAGAGTTTAATTACTATACAACCCCTATTATAGAGTTAGTCCATGGAGAAGGATTGTCTAAAGCATTTAAAATAACTGTGATAAATTTATACTTGAAGTAGGCCGACTGTGATGTACAGAGTGCAGACTGAGTCATGTATTTTATATTACGACTTCAGATAAGGTAGTCGAATGGCACTCTTCCTTCAGTAAAGGCCTTACATTTCCTTCAGCAGCAGTTATGAAGCCATCATTCTTCCTATTTGTCATAATTGGTAAATTGAATCAATTTTTGTTTTTTGTATATGTCATTTCGTGCAAGAAAATATGTGACTAATTATACAATAAGCATTTTTGCAACTGTTGAATGCGAATCCTTTAAATAACAAGATCCTAAGCCATGAATGGTTAAAAATAGAGCAATCTTATTGACCGACAGTTATAAGAACAAAAACTCAATTAACCAGAACTGTATTAGCTGTCATCTTATTTATTTTTTTACCATTATCTTCATTATGCTTAATTTATTTTAAACTTTTATAATTTCCATCGTGTTTCATTGGTGGAATCAATACGTGATTGGTTTTGATGAAATCAATCTGCCCAATGATCCCCCATAGAAAGTGCCCTTAATTTAAAATATTAAACGTTATTTGATTTAAGAAATGTTTTTGAGGTTGAATTTGGTTGTCTTTGTAAATATATTTCAGTAGCCATAGAGCAGAAAAAACTCAACTGGTGCCATATCTAAAGAGGAAATCTAAGGTTTTTAATTATGAGGTGAGGTGGAGTCAGGTTATTCAATAAGAAGATAACGCATGAATCTAGGCTTCAAAAAATTGGACTAAAAACAGAAAGTAGTCGTGTGCAAAAAATGTTTTACTTTATATCTCTGGTTCTAAATGGAAAAATAAGCTCGGCAAGGAATTGCCCCTATTGCAAAACTACAAAATTAAAAAATAACAAAATATAATTTAAATGTTGAAATAAACTTTCCCTTACCACTCTGGAAGGAAAAAATTCAGACAAAGAATTAACAGGTCAGGTAATAACGATACTGCGCATGCGCCCACCTGATTGAGTATTAATAAATCTTATATTCTATGTCTTTTGCAACTCTCCACTATCTTAAACGACTTCATCTGATATATAAATATAAAGATTTCTAAAATTATCTATTTACCAATTACTTCTTCTATTTTCAAACTGGGAAAAACCTTTCTCCTCTAGTTAATTATGAAATTATTTCATGTTTCATATTTGTTCACGACTACTAACAATGAGAGATGGTTAATAATTTAAAATAAACAAAATTAAAGTTACTTTAGAGGGAACTATTTTGAAAAACCGACATTTAAGCCCTGCCAAAACATTTCAATGGAGATAATTAGTTATACCAAGCTGATATTAATGGCCATTTAATTACACATGGTCAAACTGAGTTTATTTAAAATTAGCGTTTGATCTTCCAGGGAACAGCCCTGAAGAAGGCTAGAAACTCTAGCCGAAACGTTGGGACATTAAAATAAGTTAATCGTTTATCATACTTGTGTTTTTCATTGACCGCACCCCCAACCATCTTCTCCTCATTCATCATCCACGGTCAACTATCTCTCATAATTATTAATTAAAATTGTTACAGACGTTTTCGAGAAAATTAAAATTGATTACATAAAGTGGCACTCCTCTGTTGATATCAGAGGTCTTACATTAGCGAAAAAGTTCGTTATTGTACTAGTCTGTTCACAGACCCACCTACAGTACATTTTGGGAGATTTTGTTATTTGGGCTCATAGGACCTCAAAGCATATATTTGGTCAAAATCTCGAATTCGAAATTTTATGATATCCATTCAATGGTTCTGAAGCCTGAAATGAAGGGTGGCTATTTATGTCATATTCTGGTCTACTTTAAATGAATTCACATTAAATTATGAATTATATATCCATGATTCATTCAATAGATATATAATAACCTGCTTAATAATTACCAAGGCCTGGATTATTATGTAGTAAAAAACTGCAGAATATTCTATATAATATGTATTTAAAACCTGTGAAATATATAGTAAAAAAATATAAAATTTAAATATACAATAAGAGAGCTAAAATATACTAATATGTTTACAGAAGATTCTGAATAAAGGAATAAATAGCACAAGAAATTAAAAGTTGATCAAAATTTATAATTTTTTATTTCTCATTTTCATAAACCAAAATTTATAAATAATTAAAATAAATAATAAACAAGAAACCGAGAAATACCTAAATGTATAAGTAAATAAATAAGAAATGTGAAATAATATTTAAAATATGAAAGTTTTAGTTTTAGAACTAAAGATTAAAAATTGTAGGAAGATAGTCCAGGTGGCAGTCAACAAAGATATCAAAATAGTAAAAGAAAACTATTTATTGTTAACCAATTCTTTGGCTCAACTTTGCAGGGCTTCTTTAGAGCCGTCAGATTGAAACATAGTGGATAAATAACAAGTAGTATTATTTTACTATTTTGATACCTTTATTCACTGCCACCTGGACTATCTTCCTATAATCTACTTCATACGGTCAACTATCTTCTTCCAATATAAAAATTTACAAGAACTGAGAGTCCGATTCAGAGATATTATTAACCACTCCATTGTAATCAAATTATTGATCAATATGTTTTCTTAGAGTTATTTCATTCCTCTTAGTAAGAAAATTGAAATTTTGTTTGTTTGAATTTTAGAGGGATGGTGTCATTGGTTAGTAATATGGTTTAAAGTGAGTCCATTTTTAGTAGCCTAAAGATGCCATAAACATCAAAAACCTAATAATATTTATGTTTTATTATAGTTAAAACTTCATCTTAACAAATTTTTAAAACCTAAAATGTTTGGATCCAAAACCTATTTGACAATATTCATAATTTCCTTAGCAATTTTATGGACATTGCTGACAGTGGTTTAATTTCTATAAAAATTTACAACAGTAAATCCCACAATATCATACAGTCCTGGGCCTTTAAAATCGTATCTCCCGAGGATTGACAATTATTTTAGTGTTAATAATTGTTTTCTTCAAATGTTTAGTAGATTACTTGGTCCTACCCGCCTCATATATTGAAATCCAAATGTGGATAATGAAATGGAAATTCTCATATCTTATCCATTTTTTTTATAACATTATAAGGTGAGAAGATGGTTGGGGGGTGCAGTAAAAATATAACACAAATAAGTTGAAATAACTTATTTAATCTCATATTATTAAATATCCATATTCCTTTTCATTATATAACTTCAAAGTTTATTTTATTTCCTTAATTATGTAATTTTTACTTACTCATTCAATTACTTATATACATTTTATTTTCCAATTCTTTCATCACTTTCATTTTATCAATTTCATTCGGTACAATTATTTACTTTATGTCATTCTGTTTATATTTTATTTTTCGTATTCATTAGTTGTTATTTTGTTATTTGTACATAGCCCTGATGAAGGCTAGAAATTCTGGCCGAAATGTTGGCAAGTTATTTCAACTTATTTGTGTTTTATATTGATATAATTCATCCATGTAATAACCATAATCAGAAGCCAACTATAAAATAAATACTTTTGCAAATATTCAATGCAAGCTATTTAGGTATGACACTAAAATAAGTACCATTGGTGGGTATGAGTTTTATATTAATTATATTTCTTCATTCATCATTCATGATGACTAGTAGCAGATTGGTCCCAAAGGAAACAATTAGATGCTAAGAATTGGAAATAGCAGGTTTTACACTAGAAGAGACAATTTTTTTAAGGTTCCACAAATTTTCTGTAGTATCTTATGGTTTACCCAAGAATTCCCTTTTCTAACTGCAGTCATGGCAATCAATTCATTGAATAGTCTTGAATCAACTGAATTAGTAAAATTTTTTACATAAGCAGGAGTGCTGGCACTAGCTTGGATAGGAGAAGCTGCTGACTGTCCAATTAAGTGTCCACCTGATGTTAAATGGCAGTGTGGGCGGGAGCGTCAACCTGATGGTTCCTGGAAGTATGTCACCTTTAGAAGTACATGTTATCTTATCATGCACAACACCTGTTTTGGAGGTAAGCAAACAATTTGATTCAGAAACATTATCCAAATATTTTACAAAAGCTGCCGGATCTGCATCCATAACCTATGGATGTCCGAAAAGAAAAAAAATCTAAACAAGTACTCATGCAAATTAGCATGACAACACACAAGATGTCCTTCGGATCATTGCACATACAATTATTATAGCAAACTAGTTAACAGAGAATTGGCCAACTATAGATCCCAGTCCTTCAATTCCTACCTCTCTTCCCTTCCTACTCATGATAATTTTATCTAGAACATAACTAAAAAAAAAATCCAAACATATTCCCCTTCGATGAGGTGATGACATACACGTGCTTTAGGATCAGATTAGGATTAGAATTAGGATGAAGCTAGAAGGAGAACTAGCCATTCATATTACATACAATCACTCTCTATCCCCTATCCTAACAATAAAAAGGATAAGATTTTAATATCATTACACACAGTGATTGTGAAGAAACTTGTACGAAAAAAAAAAATTAACAAAAAACAACATAACGGATTGAATAAAAACATCTTTCTCAAATTGTTTTTATACATAGTTTAATACTTAAATTTATTCATTTTGGGCTAAAATTAAACCATGTTTTAGATAAATATATTTTATTTTTATTTTAAGGTAATTATGAACTCTGCAGAAATTGATTTCAAAAATTTAGCAGAGACGGATTTTTCAGCAAAGGAGGAAGTTCAAAAGGTGAAGAAAAATGGAAGGGAACAATTGAATATTTCTTGATGTAAATATAATCTTATATTAAAAGTATTAACACAAACGTTCTTTAAAAGCCCTCATATATATTCTGTACACATATATTCAATAATTAATTTTTTTTTTTTTTTTTTTGATCCAGTAGGGACAACCTAATCTCACTATCAGGGGAAAAGAAAAAAAAATTGCTTAAATGACAAAAAAAATAAATAAAAATAAAAACGAAATAAGCAACAATTTTTCAAGTAGTTAATAAATTTATGACTCAATTGTACAAATATATTAAAAATTGTGCTTTAAATATTTTCAAGCTTTTGAATATTGGAGTTTAATAATAAACCAATAGTTAGTATTCACAATTCAATAGAATACACTGCAGTTAAGGAAAATACCAAAGAAATACAATATAAATTTTTTAAAAAATTAATAAATCTATTTTAAATATTGTATTTTTCTTGGTAATTTATATACTTGAGAACAATTTACAATGAAGAATCATAACTATTTTCAGCTTGGGTCTCATTTATCTTATTTCTGGACTTAAAATGATTTCAATCAGAATTTTGACAATATAGGACTCACAGCAAAATGCAGTGTTCAGTAATTAATTAAATTAACTTAATAGTCAATGATTCAATTGAAAAGATATAGTTGCATAATTTCATTTGCCCATGATAAAATCATATTATTTCAGCAATTATTCACTATTAAAAACACTCATGGGAGTTGTAAAAACCAATCTAATTAAACCAATATATCAGATACTCTAAAAATAAAACAAAAAATAAATTGATGGTGATTCATATTTTTTTTTATACATGAAATTCTAATATATTTTTTAAATTATAAGTTAATAAATAAATTATATTTACACAATTATATGATTTAACCATTTTCCGTATGTTACAACTCAATGTGAAACCTATTGAACCAATCTTTACTAAATTTTAATTACATCATTTTTATGGCTTCCGGAAAGTTTAGCAACAATAAAATATACAAATAATGTATAAAGCCGAGGAGTTTGTTTGAATGTGTTATTTTCAGGAACTACCAGTCAGACTTGAAAATTTTATTTTTCATTAGATAGATAAATTATAATGAGTGTAGATAGTTGACTGTAGATTACTGATTGGAGAAGATGGTCGGGGGGTTTTATGATGGCGGTATTTATGTTGTTCTTTGCTGACCGCGCACCCCGACCATCTTCTCCAATCAATAGATAATTTAGATTCATTATATATTCAGTTTTCTGAGAGACTTACTTAAGGCAAATGAATAAATATTAAACCATTGCTAAATGGTGCCTAGATCAATTTTATAAAAATATAAATCAACACCATAACATAAATACAAAACAAATTAGTGCATATGATTTCAATTGAAGGCTTCGAATTTTCTTAATAATAAGGAATATTTGTTAAATGACTAATTGTCATATTAAAATAATTTAATTGAATTCAAAAAGTTCATTTACATTAAAAATGTTAACAAAAAAACTTGTACTTGAATATTATTATTTTTTTATATACATTTACTTCACTCAATCCTCTCCCTGATAACCACATGCCATTGTGAAATGTCACAGAATTCTTTTCAGAGAGACCACACCTGTGGCTAGAACAATGATTAAAAAGGAACATAAATATTTAGTAGTTTATAACCAAATATATTTAAAAAGTGTACAAAGTATGTCACATACAAAATTGTAGATGATACTGCTTTAATTTTAACATCTTTTATTTTTTTTTGTTTCACAAATTCCAATATTTATTTTTTATGATGTTATAAGTGAATGGTTGAGCCAAGGGGTACAAGCAATAATTTTTTTTAATAAGATATTTTTGGCCATCTACTTGTACCTGAACCAAATTTACGCCTAGTATTGATAATATTATGAACTGTAAAGTTGGTTCAGGCATAGTTAGCCAACAAAAATCATACTATTCGCACAATTTTCACTTACACCCGTTGGCTTCTCCAACCCTTAATTAATCGCAGGATTAAAATACTATGCAAACTACTTTTGAAGAAGTCACTAATTAAATAATCTTCTAAACACTAATTTTGAGATAGAGAGAAAAAAAAAAAGGAAAGTTTAAAAATACATATACGTTAATATAAATAAATACATACACTGTATGAATAATTTATCAATGTGGTCCCAGTAATTTAATTATTATCCATTGTCAACAATGGTTTAGTTAAATATAATCTATTAAATAATAGGTACTCATATTTCATTATTTCGTCATCTACGTACAAATCTCAACTTTGTTTAACTCCTTAAAATATGAAAGACAATTTTAGTATTTTACCATAAAATCCTCACATATTATTCTTGAGATTCTAGATAAAATAAATGGTTACAAATATGAAGTAATAAAAAAAATAATAAAAGAAGCTCACAGAGCCTACAAACAGAATGACTAGTCTTAACTACTAGAAGTTATTTTTGGGAACTACCCCTTCTTCGATAGTAGTCAGCTGGACCATTTCACTGGAACGGAAGTAATGTCCAAGGATGGAGCAACTTTAAATAGGAGCCACTTTGCTATAGCACCAAAAGTCATGTTATACTTATTGAGTGTCATCTCATTGAGCACTGGCGCAGGAGGATGGCGAGAAAGTAAGTGAACAGCATAATAATCACTCCAATCCCAGTCATTACGCTCATAAAGCTCACTGAGCAGGTTGTGCACACCTAGCTTCTCAGGCTCACGGTGCGCTATATTAGGTAGCTTCATCAATATTTGCTCGGTGGGAAACTGACCAGCATTGTAGTACCACATCCTTGGCTTGTAGACCCTATATCCCTGAAGCCAAAGTTTAAGAAATCTAGCTTCTTTGTGACCAATTAGTATCTACAAAGAAAATTAACAATATAAATACAAAATAATAATTAAAAGAACTTTAATTGATCATAAAATTAAATAAACTCAAAACGACAGTCTAGGAATTAAGAAACTTATTTCAATAGATTCCAGAACTTAAATTAAAATATTTTCAAACTCACCAAAATCCACATCATAATGCAGTCATTAACAAGTATTAATAGTCAATAAATTAATATTTATTCGAACCTTTAGCTTGAAAAATCAAATCAAAATAACAATATAAAGTCACTAAACCAAAGAAGTTTGAAAAACCAAAATAAAAAAATAAAAAAATAAAAAATGCTTCAATCTCATTCAGTTCATTATAGTTACAGAAACTTATTCAATATAAATGTTAGACACAGAAATTAAAAATTATTTTAGTTTTATCTTACTCTGTTAAATTACTATATGTACATTGCATCCATATAAAGTGAGTGCACCCTGAGATGTCTCAAACATATGCCATAGGTTCTGCAAGCAAGAGTTACTTCCTCAAAATATTAAAAAAAAAGGTTTCAAATCAAAATATAAAATATGCAGTGCATTCCAGTATTTACTTTGCATTGTTTTTTATCATTTCCCTACACAACGGCTCTTTGGATAATTGAGGCCAAAATGTTTTATTTTTTTCAGCCCTAAAAGAATGTCTTTGCAATAAAAGTTTGGAAACCACTGCTATAGACTATACATACATAAATGGGTCATCCAATTTCTTTCAACAAAATTTTCTCTCTAGAGGAATATGTACAAAATAGTGTTTGCATCAGAGCATGACTCATGTTAGAACCTTCAAATGTTGTCATGAAATTTTGATGTGGCCAAGATCAGCATCCAGATTAATGCTGTTTTTTGTTTCCCTCCAAACTATTAATGTTTAAGGCAGACAAGGTTAACAGGATTGTTTTGAATAGTTCATGTTTAGGAATCAGAATATAAACAAGCATGATTGAGGAACAATAATTTTATTTATGAGATATTATTTTATTTAAGAAAGCATTTTCAAAGAAACAAAATTGTTTAATTTAGGATGAAGAATGAATAAAAACAATGATATAGTCAAGATGTGAATTAAAATGTATATATGAGGGTAAAAAATATGGAAAGTGAGATTAATGATGACCACATGAACAAGAAAAAAACTGAGCTGATAAGTATAAAATAAATGAGGGACAATAAATTCATCAATACATTTTAATCATTTCACTCAAAATCGATGTCAATCCCAAAGGAAACTACAGTCGAACATAACCAGATGAAAAGAGAGTTAACCAGAGGAACCAATCATACAATTTTCATCGGATATTTGACCTTCACTTATGTATAAAATGTAAACAGACAATTACATTGTAGATAATGTAAACGGGGCTACCTACTTGTACAAGTTTATAGATGTATTAGCCACTATTTTACAAGCACAGGCACAGTGGCCATCCTGAGGACATTCAGATTAATGATAAACTGACAGTTTGAGACATTATGAAAACAATAAATGAAAAAATTTACACATTTGAGGTCAGAGACAATATTTATGTCCCTTATTTAAAAGGAAAGTGAATACCCTTTTAAATCATCGCTATGAACTGAGATATTGATAAGAACACAATAATACATCTTTCCAGATAATGACCTATACATTGACAATATAAACCTAATAAATAAATATAATAATCAGAAAACTCTAGCTACTGTAACAGAGTCTAATACGGAAGGGTACGGACCAGTAGTAACTAAATTAACCGTAGTTAACATAACTATAACTTGTATAACAAAAGTAATCACAAACAAATCTTCGATAGTTCAAGATGATATATTTTCCTTAAGATATATTAAAATAAAATTCTAAAGTTAAATGAAAGTAATTAATCACAAAAAATATCTTGCCCATTTTATAGATTCTTTTTTTATTGAAAGTCAAAAGTTAAATTACCCATGGATAATGGGACAACTTAAGTATATAATAATTGTTTGCTTAACAGTATTGAAGTAGACTTTATTTAAATCCTGCAATTTAAATTGTATACTTAAGATAATAAATAAACTACTAACCTGATTACCAAGAAAATCATTGTAAGGCCAAGCAACCACCATCTCGTAGTGGAGGAATTTGTCCAATGGCTTTAAGACTAACATATCTGTGTCCAAATAAATTCCACCATGCTCGCTTAATATAGCAATTCGTGCTACATCAGATCTATGATAGACTGAGCTTAGAGGCTGACCAAACACATGAGTTGGAGGGTTAAACTGATGTAGGGAAACTTTTGTTTTAGTTAGATTCGCAAGGGCTTTGATAAGTGTATAGTAATAGTTCTCTTCGAGCACTTGATTACAGTGAATCCATAGGTGGTCAGGTTGTTGTATCTAACATACAATAAACAGAAACAAATATAATATATTAAAATAAAAAGCTTTACATAAATGTTGAAGATAGTTACCTTAATGACAGATGTCATAGACAAAAAAGTGGTGAAATCTATAGAAACTACATCAAAAATCACATAATGAACTAAGTTGGGAATGATGGGGAAGAAATGTCCCTCTTGATTGTCAAAGTAATCAAAGTTAAAATCATCTTTAGGTTCATAAAACAACCAATAAAGAACAGATATTGCAACAAAAAGAATTAAAAAATAAAAAAGTTTTAGCATAAAAAGCATTCTCATTTTTCATAATGTTAAGAGTAAATTTTTTGCAAAGTAGAAATAATCCAAAAATAATGAAATAAAATTAAAAACAAACTATTTTAAGTTAGAAAATGCAAGATTTTTACAAAATACATCTTCTAGTATAAGGTGATTAATCTAAAACTAAGCAGAGATTAGCTTAAACAAATTAAAATTCGAACATAACTAATAACGTTATTTGAATTGATAAACAAACAAATGAATCAGGTGAGGAACAGGTTGCGGCCGTTCACGAAGGAAGGCTATGATATGATGATAGGGGAATGATATCTCTTTGGAATATTAACTAATATATAAGATCCTACGAAGGATTAACTAAAGATGTGTTAGCCTACTAATGATTAGAACATACAAATAGTCAAATGATATCCTCCTACTCAAGAATACATCATTAATTAATTTCACACATAACAGTGGGTAGGTTTATTTCTATTTTTTGTATATTACATTTCTTCTATTTTTGCTTTTCTGATTTGTCAATTTCTTCGTTGTCAGTTAGTACATTTTTGCTAATAATTGTTGCCTGTTCCGGGAATGGTGTTCGGGAGTTAACGGAATGCGTTTGAAAAAAAATCAACATTAGATTTTCCGCACGGGTCATTTTAGCGTGTCCGAAAGACACGTATAAATTCGATAAAAGAAAAGTTACCCTGTAAATAATTGGTGCTTTTACCCTACCTATACATATTTAATGCGTGTTTCAATTGTTATCATTATAGATGAATCATTAGGAACACTCCTTATTGGTCAAATTAATAACGTTTATTGCAAAACAAATACCAACAAAAATGATCAACAGTGTTTCGCAGGATAAAGGATGGCATAATTACATTTTTTCAATGCCTCAAAAAAAAAAAAACAACTTAAAATATATGTCTTTATTTATGAATAATAAAACTTTAAGAGATTAATGATACACAATAGTTATCTAATAATGACGGGAGAGGACTTTTTTATTTAATACAGAACCCATGCTACATAGCCATTAATGTTGTAAAACTTGCATGAAAAAATAAAATATCTACTAGGCCATGATGAACCGATTTCAGCTGAAACTTAGATTTTGCTGGCTTAGTTTCGCAAACGTACACAGATGCTCCTATAAATACCAATTGACTCAATTTGTATTTTTGTTTTAATATAATTTATTTATGATATATACAACTGTATTAAAATATATGTAACTATGAAATTTACTATTTTTTATAAAATGGCATGAAACAAAGATTCAGAGAATCTATCCACTGATAGATCTCCAATAACATTTCTCTCGGTGTCACGTTCTTTTCAGACGTCTAGGAGAATTGTCAGGTAATAAAGGGGAAGCCAGGTTAGAAAGAAGTGGGTTTGGGTAGTCGGGACGTCGGAATGTTAATCATAAAAGGATTGATGTCTGGTTCAGGCCAATTCGGTAATATATGGAACATTGAGGTCCTGATGAATGACTTTATTTGTGACGAAGTAAGGAGCATTAAGGATTTTGAACTGTAAGGATTGGATATGAGAGGAATTCCTTGGTTTAGTGGAGCCCCAAAACTCCAAGATCAGTCCTTTAATAATAGATTGGAAGTTTAGTCCGTTTGTTCAGTAAATGTTGTAATAGTTGGAACCTACGAGCAGTTTCTTGTCTTTTCAGTCTTGTATGGGGATTCCAAGTCGGTCGTTTGTTTAGATGTAGTCCTAAGTAACGGATCTCTTCGACAGGAATTAGTGGGGAATTATTAAAGGATACTGTGAGGCAGGAGGATTTACAGACAATAGACATGTGCCATCGTGATAAGTTGTGAGGATATTGTTAGGATGTGTCATGTAAAATCTGTATAAATGATAGGATCAAAAATACTACCCTGACGAACAGCACCATACCGAGGAAAGAAGAAAGAATAAGCACTGTTGTCATATTGTATTTAGCTATTTTTTCCACTTTCTCTTGCAAAATTTAAGAACAGTACTGAATTATGGATTCAGCACTGAATAGGTGCTAGGATTCCAATAAACATTCTAATATTTTTTTATTCAATTTAATTAATGGTCACCCAACAAGTTTCTATTAAAATTAGTTCAATAATTAGTGGAATTATTTTTTATTATTAATAAAAAAAGTTTTTATGATCAAACAGGTGGCTGAGTAGTAAGGTACTGGGCTACTAACTCTAATGACCCGTTTTCTAATCCGTCTGTGACATATAATTATTTTCTGTTTACTGTAGCTTTGAGTCAGTCCTGTAGGTTCAGGAACCCTCCGGAGTCCATCCAGCGTCATGAAGTGGGTATTCTTATTGAGGTAAAAATCTGGCGGTCGAGCGTGATTCTAGCTAAATCCCCTCTTTGCACTTCCGTTGGTTCCAGTACTTCTAAATCTGCACACCTGAACCTTCATGAGTAGTAGTGGTACAGATTTAATTTTATAGCTAAATATAACCATAAAAATTAATTATGTTTTATTTCAATTTCAAGATTTAATGATTACAACAAAAAAAGAAAAATGATTGTACTTTTACTATATATTTACCAATATGTTTTATTTACATAGTGCTTCGAACTAATCATTAAATCAGCCTAAAGTTCCATTAATAATTTTTCTATTATTTCGGAAAAAGAAGTATTGGCTACAAATTCCCCTTACCGACTTATTCTCAAACAAACGAAAGATCCTTAACGGCTAAGATATCAGATTTTTATTTTTAAAGTAACGTTTTGATTGAACCATAAAATATGTAAGGTCTGGAGACAATTACGACGATCGCTATCACTAGATACAGCAGCATATGTGTATACATGCATGACAGTTCAGACAATACTGGGCTGAGGGCGTATCCCGACCATGCCCAAGTGGCCCTGGTGCAACAGAAAGGTTTCTCGGAATGGCCTTTATATCGGGGTCGAAGCCCCACCCTGCTTTGTTAATAGGATTTACTCCAATTTTAAGAATTGTCTTGGAAAAAATAAATACATTTATATTCAAATGTGTAGGGGCTTATATTTGTATCATACATCGCTAAAATATTTATTCATATATCTATAGTTGATGTAATGCACAAATATTAATGTCTCCTCCACGCATTATTGAAAGATCAGTTTTGTCATTTCGGAAGCCCAATGATTTCACTACTGGGATTTCCCGAAGGTCTGCTAAGCCTTCCCTGTAATCCAACCAACGTCCTAGGATGTCATATAATATACATCTGAGTTGCCCAATATGAAAACAAGGTGACCTTAAATAAAGTTCCGAGAGTTAGAATATCGTAATCGTTTACCTGAAATATTTATCTCTATTTATTATGATATCAGTGTCAATTTATTCGTTATATTGTCAATCTAAACTATATAGAAACAACGGAAACTAAATTGAATTTTGTTTTTCTTGACTGATGTTTTGTAATCGATATTTTGTATGTCATGTAAACGTTTCAACGTTTCGGCCAGAATTTCAAACCTTCATCAGGGCGACTTGGTGAAGATTGAGAAGCCAAGTGATATAAATATTTTTTTTTTAAATCCCAGAAAATATCTAATTGTTCCTAGCTCTACTTTTACTTTTTTATCATCTGATTATTTAATTTTAATATTTTATTTCGAATTAGAATCTGATTAATAAACAAAAAGATTAAATTTCGAATATATTACATAAGTTTATCCTATACCATATGTTTACGTCAGGGGCCTACTCTGTGTTTTACAGGATCCCTTTATTGTGAGCTGAAAAGTTCTTTGAAATTAGTATGGAAAAACGGGCTGATTGAGGCATTTGGCTTACGGGGTTAATATAATATTTTCCTATAGCTAATTTTAATCCCTAGAGGGGCAGGTAGGATTAGTGTATTAGTAAATGGTGTAATGGTGTATCCTCGGTAAAGTCTGGCCATCAAGCCCTGGACGAAGGTAAGTCGGTAGGGACAACCAGGTTGTGGCTTGCATGCCGTGGTGAATATTTTTATGCAGCTGTATAGGCTGGACGATTTCTCGGCTAACCGAAGAACGCGGCAAGATCATGGCTTTCAGAAGATCATGGCATTATGGTGAGCTCTCCCTCTGATAGTAGCCATTCTGCTACCCCATATTTGATTTTGGAACAATGAATGAAAGAGGTAAGATGATTTAATTTCAAAACTTTATTTACTGATAGATATTACAATCTTTCATAGTTGGGCAATTGGTAATAGTGATAACTGATCACATTCATACTATGAATAAATAAAATAAATAAGTAAATGAAAAAAAAAAATTACATAAAAATATCTCTCTAATTATATATAAACAGAAGGACAACATTTAAACCATGTACATGAAAAGAAAAAAAATGTAATAAAAATAATCACAAATTGTAATAATCCACATTTGTACTTATATATACAATATTTACACTATAGACCTTAGGATCTCTGAGAATTTGGTTAGTATGAGGTCAAGGGATATGTAGTTCATGGAGTAGGGTTCTGTTGGAAACGTAATAGGGTGCATTGATTATAATTCTAAAGATTTTGGATTGAAAGGATTGGACACGTTTGATGTTCGATGGTTTAGCTGTTCCCCACAGTTTAAGTCCATAGGTCCAGATAGGTCTAAGTATAGTCTTATAAATTAGAAGCTTGTTTTCTATTCAGAGATGAGAGGTCCTACTGAGCAGTCTGTTGAATTCTTGTCTTTTAATTCTAGTATGTTGGTTCTAGGTGAGTCGTTGGTCTAAGATGAATCCAAAATATCGTACTATGTCGGATTTGGGTTATGAAATGTTATTAAAAAGAATAGGTGGACAGAAGCTGAGGTGGAGGGTAAAAGTCACATCGGTGCATTCTGATTTATTAATTTTTATCCACCATTGGTTGCACCAATAGAAGATAATGAACTTAAAATTTGAAGGGTATTATTTTTTCCTCAAATGACAACATTTGATTAATAAACACTTTTATTAGGTAGTTAATGTGTTTCGCAGCTTGGCCCTTAATAATTACACTAAAATAGGTATATTTATTTAATATAGTTTCCTTATATTTTTCAGTTTTGATAATTTGAATAACAATTAAATTATTTTGCGTTGAGATTTTAATTTTGTTTCTTTCGTCCTTCTAATTTATTTTTTTCAAACGGTGATCGGGAATATCATCGAACTATTTTTTTTTTTAAAGCTCGTAAAAAATGGCAAAGAATGCGATATCTCTTAGATAAGTTGACTAACAAATCATGTTTCCAAATGAAGTAAGACTATACTAAACATGAAGTTGTAATACCCTCCTAACTAGTCTCGGTAATAACGATAAGGCAATATGGAAGATGACAAAGCGCCTATGAGGTCACACTGTGATATAAGATTCAATCCGGTACTCTGATAGCTGCTTCAGATGCTCAGAAAGAATATTTGTTTCATTTAGCAGATTGCACATCACTTAGAACATATATTTACATCCCACTGTGATTAGCAGGATTCGCTCTGTGAAAGGAGAGTAAAACATCGACCTATGTAGATGAATCCCCAACCAGAACCTTCATACATATAAACGGTGTTAAAAAGTATTATAAATAGTTTACCTAATCAAAAATCTTATTCAAAATTAATTTTAAAAACTCTATTATTTTTGTAACAAACATTTTGAATTCTATTCTTAAAATTACACATTTCCCACTTTTCGATGGAAAATTCTATTATCATTATGATACATTAATCCAACAGGCAGTGTAAATTCTTACCGTCCAACTGGTCACTAACTTTTCTTGTTTAAAGTTTTTGACCAAATTCTGTCACATAAACTATTTTATAACACTCCAAATTTTCTGTTCAATATTACTGAAAGATTCAACAATGTTACCGATGTTAACGTTTACTCTCAAACAATACTTTTGTCTTCAATTGTTTTACAATAACATGCTCATACCAAGTTCTGCTAATTTTGTATAATGAGTAAATTATCATCTCAAAATTTGTAATTAAATAGTTACACTATAGTGACACTGCTATCTTTCATTAGCTTTAGTACTTTTGAAAAATATAAGTGATAATTAGGAGAGTCGTTATAGGAAGGGGGAGTAATTCCCTCGACAATTTGAGACCCCCAAAATATGGCAAAATCGACAACTTTCTTCCCATTATATAAGAAAATTATAGTAAATCATTGTTCAAAGAGGTTATTATGCTCAAAATTGCTCATAAAAACTATTTAGAGAGGTCAATTCTTCAATTTTTAGAAAAATTGCAAATTTCAGGGAGTACTCTTCAGACCACCAGTAAGTTAGGAAATTTTAAATTCCTCCCCTAATATGGAGCTGCAGCAATACCTATGCGAGAATGTTTTAACAATTGCCGAGAAAATGACTTCGTTTTCTGTAATTTATTTTGAACACTTTTGTTAAAGTCATTTAGCTACTGCCGCAGAATAGGAAAGTTAAACTCATTTCGTAGGACATTCAGTGGTACCCTTGGAATCGCCCCAACGACCATAGTATCAAAATAAAGTTTATAATACTTTCTCCGGATTACATTCATTTAAATATTATTGAGTTCGGGTAAGCACGGTATAAGTTCTGTTTTAGATGCTACTTCTCTGTTTCCAAAGAGTAAGAAAAAGACAAATCAAGATACTATATTTTGTTAAGTTTCTAGGACGTTTAAATTTCAGGATTTTTATAAGTTATCCATTTGCTTCCATTATCCAACTCACATTCTCTACCAAACTCATATCATCTCCAAACCGATAACCATAACCTACCGAGACAAATAATATAGTAAATTGAAATTTCACGATAATCTTTTTGATTTAATACATATCAAGTTTCTAAAACCTTCCTCTAAGCTCTATAAACTTTTAAATACAATGTAATGTCTAAACAAATACAACATCATGTGTATATTTCATTTTTTTTTGTTTGTCTCTCGGATATCGAGAGATTAAAAAAGGTTTTTATTATACCGTTTGTTCTTAATCTCTGCTTGATTTAAAGGATATAGGAAAGTTGCTACAATTAATTATGGAAAAAAAGGGAAAAATCTAAAATTTCCCAATAATTTTGACCTCATTTTTCAACTTACCGGAGTACAGAGAGTTTTCCCTTCAACTCTCATTTTCCAAACCATTCTAAGATAAATGATCTCTCTTAATAGCGATTATAAGTAATTTTAAATATAACAAGCTTTTTTAGTGGTGTTTTACTAAAATTATTAAGAGGAATAATAGCTCTCTCTCTATTCCATGACGACGTCAGTCCATTTTAGTTTGTTATGTTGACATCGAGAGAAGTAGATATCGATATCAGGTAGATAGACGTAGATATCATATCGATGTCCAAAGAGGTGTAGTTAATTATCCTCCCAAACTCGCCCGTTCGTTTTACGTCACAGACTCCTGTGAGTCAGAAATCTATCCTTCACCTGCCTTGACCTTCTCCAAGTGGGAGGACTGGTGTGACCGCTACCCGTGAGTTATATAGTCTAGCCTCATGTAACTGCATATAGTTAGTTGCATAATGCTGAAAAGTAACATTATTATAGTTTTAGCAAAAATTAGGAAACCTAAAAACAAAACCATGATCTGAAACGAGATGCCTATTGACCATTCGATAATTTTCCAAATAAAAAAATCCTGCCAAATCATTAACAATAAGTGGCAGAAAAGACAATTGATAATAACCAACATTGAAAATGTCTTTTAGTAATTGATCACTTACTAAGACTGAACATCATATTCATTACAAACAACTTTATAGTGGTTGTTTTATAACGTCCCTGCCATTATGTTCTTCATATAATGTTTTGTTGGAGATTAAAAATAACCTAAGTTAAAATTTGATTATAATTTTGTCAAGGATGTAATAAATAAATTTTATTCAGACACGAATGCAAAACATCTTAGTTTATATAATTTTAACTGTAATATTCGTTTTTTTCCTTTTCAATAAATCTTTTGTATAATATTAATACATATACATATATTTGATAAAAATCCTTAAAAAAAAATTAATGAAATGTAATAAATACATTCCAAAGTTATATATAAATTTTATTAATGTGTGGTGAAGAGGAAAATGTTTGATAATAGTTAGCAGAAAGAGCTTTGATACATACATTTTAATTATTACCCAGAAATTGTGAGAAAAAAAAATTATCCTTAATTATCCGCCTGACTGCGGACTATCTCTCATTTTACAAATTATGTAACTGTTAATTTTATTGTACTACTGGTTGCTCAAATTTTATAACTGTAATTTATTTGTATTCTGTAGTTTAATTAATTAAAGTTTGAATAATTTGATACAGATAACATTTTTCATTTGTTCTTTTTTTTTTTCCAAAATGCGTTTTTCATCAGTTAAACTCAATTTTTTATGAAACATTTTTATTATTCCACTTTATACGTAAAATAAAATATTACACGGTGATCACTAAAAACTTTTTTATACTATAGAGAGATATAGTTAATTATTTTAATTAACATAAAAATTATTTGTTTTTGGTTTTTATTTTATTTACTAAGAAATAATTTAATTAATTTTTCACAGAGAATGATACAAAAGAAGAAAGGTATATTTTAGCGATATTCTACATTATTGAAAACAATAAATTACATTAATATTTTAGTAATATTATTAAATACACTTTCATTTTAAAATTAATTAGTTAAGATATTATTTGAATAATGTGCATTTGAAGCTCAGGAAAAAACTTAAGGTGCGTTGTTGATTATTTTTTATAACACATTGAGATTAGGGCCCAGTTTTTTAATTAAGTACAAAGTAATACTCCTTGTCATGCAGTTTATATTTGCTTTATGTTCATTGTCTTGCACCATACTGAATTAAACTTTTTAACTAATATACTAATAGTAGTGTTCATCTTTAAAAAAATGTCTCAGCGCTTATACATTTAGTTTGTTTACTCATATTTACAGACTAATTATATTAGCTTTCATTACGAAACAGGTCCCAGAAGATACTTCACAGACGTGAAGGTTATACGGGAAACAAAACTTAAAGTACAAGAAAAAAAAAGGCAGTTATCTCACCCAAATTGTTGATTACTTTAATGAAAACAATGTATAATTACTTGTCAAAATTGATGAATCTGCCGAGTATAGGTAGGGGAATAAAAAATGGCGGCTGTTTCAAAACCTCAAAAAAACATTTTTTCATTCGGAGCTATATATCTTAAAACTTCCAACAACACTAGAAAATCTAAGAGAACATTATTTAAAGATGAGTAAATTTGCTGAAATATTAGCCCTAAAAGAGCTATTTACGTCCAATAGTTCTCGAGATATAGCTTTTAAAAAGCAAAATTTCTAAAATCTTCTGAAAGATTAGTAGTTAGCTAATTTATTTTCAGAAATCTATATCTCAGGAACTATGAGACGTACAGATGTCTGTTAGCACTCAAATTAAAGCTAGTTTAATGTACTCTAAAGAAGTTTCTAAACTTAATCTTCGTATGAATAGTAGTTTGCATGATATTTACTAAAATAAATTGATTTATAGTTGTTCGGACAATGAGTTTGATTTATGAAAAAATTCATTTCAGAAACCATTGGACGTTCCGATGTTTGCTAGCACTCAAATTAAAGCTAGTAAAATTTACTACAAAATAGTATATTATGTTTATTTTTGTAGGAGTAGTAGTTTTTATGATATTTGACAAAATAAACTCACAAAATGTTAATTTCTAGTTGTTCGTATAAAATGTTGGATTTTTGAAAAAATATATCTCTAGGTCCATAAGACGCATATATGTCTGCCAGCATCTAAATAAAGGAAATTTAACTTACTATAAAGTAGTTTATGACACTTATCTTCGTAGGGGAAGTAGTTTTTATGATATTCATAATATAAATTTGGCAAATGAAAATTTGTCCGAACAACTATACATTAATTTATTTTAGCAAATTTCATGTAAACTATTACTCCTACGAAGATAAACATCATAAAATACTTTATAGCTCATTAAACTAGCTTTAATTTGAGTACTAATAGACATCTGTACGTCAAATGGTTTTCTGAGTTATAGATTTTTTAAAATAAATTCACTAACTACTGATCTTTCAGTACGGACCATACAACATTTTTATGAAATGTTTAATGTTTAATGTTTAATTTGATTTTTAAAACCTATGTCTCGAAAACTATTTAACGTAAATAACTCTATTAGGGCTCATATTTTAGCAAATTTGCTCTTCTTTAAATGACATTCTCTTAGATTTTCTTTTGTTGGTCCTACTTTTTGAGATATAGAGTTCCGAATGAAAAATTAGTTTTTTTTATCGCTTTGAAACAGCCGCCATATTTTATTCCCTCTACCTATACTTGGCAGCCTCATGAATTTTGACTAGTAATTGTACATAGTTTTCATTAAAGTAATCAACAATTGGGGTGATTTAACTGTCTTTTTTCTCCTCTTGGGCTCTTGTACTATTAGATATAGGTAGGTAACCACTACCTATCTATTGGTAGCACTATTTCGAGCTTCAAAACTTGCGTTGTCAGCTATTAAATAAATTTTAAAAAAACTAATAAAAATAAATAACACATTGTGTGTTACCTAAAAAAATTTAATACTTTAGGTTATAATAGGACACAGTATTATCTATAAATAACAATTAAAAGTTAAACCACTGATGACCAGGATGATTTAGGTCTCAAGATTCCAGAGTGTAATAATTATTGCAGGAGAGCCATATCATATCATTAACATCGCATCTGAGATAAATTAACATTTAACAAGTTCTCCACTTGATGACCTTTATTATAAGAAAGGAAGGTTAGTGAAATTAATCATTACAGTAATTTGACAAAACCTTCATGATTGCAGGGTTAATAGTTGTAAATATTTTTAGTTGAAAAAAATATTTGTTTATATTCTAAATTTACTAAAAAATGCCTTCAAAAACAAAAAAAGAGAAATAACATAAATAATAAATTTCTGTTAATGCCTTACAGTAACAAGTATATTTTTGGTGCTAATATTTTGTAAAGTCGAAAAATAAATAAGAATATGTTTCGGAAACTGAATATTTTAGTAGGAATAATATTTGAATTCAATTCTGAGCATTTAATAATAATAATAATAATATTCTAGCTAGGTATTAAATTGATAATTATATATTGGAAGATAGGAGTCAAAGTCAGAGTGAGCCGTTTGTATTGGGAGGAGTGGGGATGGCAGTTTAGTATGCCACAATAACGAAAATAATTTTAAAGTAAACATTGTAAAAAAAATATTTAAATTAGGTAAACAATAAATGGTAATATACATAAGAGAGGGGGAGAAGAAATATTTACAAAATTATA
>NW_027115892.1:1013064-1018405 GCF_000696795.3 Halyomorpha halys
CTCTAAGGTGAGCACCGTAAATTAAAAAAAAAATAGATAGAAAAACAAAGGAGAAATAAAGTATAAAATAATGGGATACAATATGTGTAAGTGATTAAGAAAGACAATATACCAAATGAGAGGGGATACAGACGTTCAATAAAAATAATATAATTATTTACTATTTGAGTTTTTTTGACCGCACCCGGACCATATTCCATTCATCGATAATTATATATAAATATGTATTAAGATAATAATTATTTAACAATGAACAATATTTTAAGAACACAATATGAATTTACTAAACTTTCAAGCTGAAATGTTTATCATTATATGAAAATATTGTTATCTGATTATTTAAACAAATATATAAGATAAATTATGAGTATAACGTTCCAGGCGAAAAAAAGGAAATAAAATAAAGTCTGTTAAATTAGTAGGTTGTACTATATTTATGTTACCATTATGTTTGATCCTTTGATTTACCAGCAAGAATATATTTTTCCCTAAAAATGATTTCAATTTAAATTACTTGAGTATCGAAGAAAAGGCATTGAAATTTTATTTGGTCCGAGAGGATGTTCGAATTCTAAGACAAATTCCTCCGAATTTTTCTAAAAAGAAAATTACAGAAAATCCAACCAAACGTTCATAGAAGACTTATGATACTAGCCAAGATACAAACTAATCCAGAACAAAACCTTGGCACAGAGAAAGTTGTCGATAAAAGTACGACTGGTCCGCACTCTAACCTTGGTCGGTGCCATTGCCCTAAAACAAAAATAAATAACTTGTTCTTCTTTCTTAATTTTTGTTACTTGGTTATTGACAATTATTTTTAAGCGCTTTATCAGAATCTGTTTCACTTCAAATGCTAACTCACTGAATCGCAATCAAGTTATTAAATTGTATGACACATTAAGATCTAATAAGGTACCTTTTTATTTTAATAAATTTTTTTTACACTTAAAGTTTTTATTTTTATTTATTTTTGAGATAATTATGACCGACAAATCATAAAGCCAATAAAATTATAATTCAAAGTCCAGTGTTAGAGCACTATGGCATGGAAAGTTTTGGAGATGCTATGGAAATTTACTCGTTCATGTTTTTTGGGGATTCTGATTACAGAACCTGATGGGTACTGATTACTTTGTTTTTCCCGGAAATAGTTTAAAAATTAAACTGTTTTCGGTTTTCACATATAGCCCGAAAACCTAGGATCTGGTTCTTAAACAACTTCAATCTTTAATAACTGAAAAAGAGTAAATTTTATATTCAGACAAACGTTGAATCAACTATTGCCAACAGCTCTTTGTATAACCCGGCAGGAGTGTCCTACTTTTTTGTCCCCTAAGAGGTGTCCCGTGGGAATTTAGCTCATGGTAGACGATTGGATGTGATGATGAAAAAATCTTTACGATTACTTTCAATCGTTGCTAAAATGCTAATTTCTTCCATCTGGGGCTGAAGAATTCAAATTTTGTAAAAGATTTTAGATCTTCTTGCATCGGCTCTTGGTTTAAAATAAGAAACGCAGGAGGTATCGAGGTGAGTAAAGTGCTCAAATCAGGAAAAAATATGTCACGTTAGGAGTGCACTGGTGAGAGAAATGCTTTTTCTTAACTTTTGCGAGGAGGCCAGGTCAAAATTGAATTGACTATTGGTGGTGAGGTAAAAGAGGGAATAACATAAACTAGCGGCAATGACAATATCAAAGCGTTAACGGAAGGTAGACAACAAAACGGATAAAAAAATGGAAAATACAGACGTTTATTTCCCACTATAAGCCAAATAATCAACGCTACACCTCTCCCGAGTTGATGGGCTTCAATCAGGACCGTTCTGGTCAATACATTCCACCTAGATTCATTTCTGATCCCTTGTTGAGTGGACTATTCACAGTTTTAGTTAAACAGTTTAAACATAAATTAACTTCAAAAATATATTTATATATACATAAGTTCCTTCAATTTCTGTAGCCTTTCAGGATCTGATAGAAGAAAAAATAGATGTTATCTCAGTCAGTTCAAAATAAATTAATTCTGAAAAACTATATTACAAAGAATTTTTTTTTTAATTTTAAAAGAAATTTTGTTAATTAGAATATTTTTTAAACTGGTTTAATCAAAATTTGAAATCCACAATTTAAATACATTGCTAGAATCAATCCAAATATTCTTTGCTGATTGAATACTTTTCAATTTCATTAGAAAAACATTTTAATTGATCACCGAGTCTATATTTTTTAAAATATTAATTTATTGCTATTTACAACTGTACCTTATAATACATTTAGTAAATCTGATCTAAGTTAAATTGGAGTGTTACATGCGTGTAGAGAAACTACCCATTGGTAGCACTCTAATGACGTTTTCATTAGCTGGTCTCGTGGTCATCTTCTTTTCAGGCGCCTCGGAGGATTGTCAGGAATGGAAGAGGATGCAAGATTAGAAACTAGGGGGTTTGAGAGGTTAGAGAGTTTATAATGGAAGGAGTGATATCTGGTTCGGGCTAGATCGATTATATAGGGAACATTAAGGTCTTTATGTATGATTTTATTTGTGACAAAGTAAGGAGCATTGAGGATTTTACGAAGGATTTTGGATTGTAAGGATTGAATACGAGAGGAATTCGAAGGTTTAGTGGAGCTCCAAAGCTCAACTCCATATGTCCAGATTGGCCTTATTACAATCATGTAGATCAGTCTTTTGTAATGTTTTGGAAGTTTAGACCGTTTGCCTAGTAAGTGCAGCAATAGTCGAAATTGACGTGACGTGCAGTTTCCTGTTTTTTCATTCTGGTGTGAGGGTTCCAGGTTAATCGTTTGTCCAAATGTAGTCCAAGGTAGTGGATCTGTTCGACAGGGGTAAGAGTAACATCATTAAATGAAACTGTAGGGCGGTCAGTATGTTTACGACGAAGGGTAAAGGTGATTTGATGGGATTTGTTGGAATTTATTTTAGTCCTTCAATTACGACACCAATCGTCGAGGGCTGTGATATGGGATTGGAGATTTCGGGATACAATTAATGGGTTATTATTAACAGTGAATACACATGTGTCATCGGCATACGTGGTGAGGATAGTGTTAGGATTGGTTGGAGTGTCAGCTGTATAAACGGTGTAGAGGATGGGACCAAGTCTATTTAAAGACCGTTTTTGGGCACATTTTCTAAAAATATAAGTAGAAATTGAATCATCGTCTGCCTTTTTTAAAAAGCATTCTCCTTTGTGTTTCTAAAAAGGCATGTTCAAGTAAAAGCAACAAGGCGTTGGGCAGTGTTGTGTAGGCCGAACAATGTTAGTGCCACAAGAAACAGTAGGCAACAGTAGGTTTTTTTTTTTACCTTTTTTTAAACAGTAGGTTTTTTTAAAGCCGACTATCCGAGTAGGTTAAACTAAAATGTTTTTCGTATATCATGGTGATAATTTAAACACAAGCATATACATTTAAGCATAAGTTAAAGCATACTAATCTGAGAAAAAATTAATTTAGTTATTATTTAATTTCAATTTTTTACTATAAAACTAAATTCTTCTAACTATACTTCTAAAAACTACAGAAATTTAAAGTTTAGAAAATCAAATAAATAAGTTTAAAGTGTTTCAACTTTCAACTCAACTGCAACAAAACATTCTCTCAAACATCTTGATATTGAAATATTTTTCCAAAACAATGCATACTTAGGTCATCTTCATCCAACTAAGTCTCGGATTTTATAACACTGTGATTCGAATTTTTTTCTTTTAAGTATTATTTAAATTTTATATTAAATATATATATTGTTTTTAATGACTTCTCTGAATTAGTACAGTACAGATAGTAGTAGTACAATACTAAATTTGCCAATTGCCAAGGATGAAATGAAATTCGTTATGCTATATCAATGAAAATGTTCGAACTTTTCTTTTTTTTAAAAAAGTTTCATTAGTATATAAAATATATATATAAAAAAAAGCATTATACTTCATATTTTCGAAAGATCCGAAATAAAAACATAATTTCCTTCATTTCCTTCCCAACTAATAAAAAAAGAAAAAAAAATATATGGTAATATTTGAAACAATTTTTCTAGCATTCAAAAATCTTTTCATATCCCATCTATGTCATTTTCAGATAATACTGATTAGATTTAGAAAATTTTATGTGCTTCAATTGATATTTTTATTATTTTTTTTTATTTCAAGATTTAAAATTTATTAAAGGTTTGAATGATATTTTCTCATTTTATGAAAAATGAGTGATCATTGGAATGTTGGTAATATTATGGAATACAAAAAATACAATATGTAAATTTTTTCTAAAAAAATTAAAAGACATCATCATTAAGTACTTATATTACTCGTTTAACGTTGTAACGTTGTTCAATACCCTTACTGCAGCTATGAAACAGGATAATGTAACATCTCAGTTTAAGTTTTTTTAAGTATTCTCTAATACAAATTCTAGTCCTTAAAAGTATCTTTAATGTAGGAAAAAACATTTTAGTTGTGTGTTTATTGCGTTCTAACGACCTAATGTATCCCAAACAGAGCAGGAAAGACGAGTTTGACTACAGGTTACTAACCTACTACAGTACGGGGTTACTTGCCCGAGAATGAGTCAACCCGGTTTTAAGCGCGTTAGGCACATTCAAGTCAGCTTTCATATTGTGTTTATCTAATTCGAATTCACTGAAGATTATTTCTATGAAAATATTAATTCATTATATGGTCTAATATTATCATTAAGTATAGACCCGTCTTTAACCCTGGTCATGCTGGGTTATTGGGTCACTCTAGAAATCGAGTTCTTGTAAATTTTTAACGTTTAAGTGTCCGCTACTTTTCAAATATTAACTAAAATAATATTTTTTAATAGCATGCTGCTTATTTTTGTTGAAAACCCAAAGTTGTTCAGAAATGAAATTCTCTAAGATGGGGGATACGTTATCTTAATATTTTCAGAGCCCCAGTTTGATTAAAGATGGTTCTGTTACTGAAGACGAAAGCTAGCAGTTATCAAAAACAGCCATTAAGTAAAGCTATTTGTGGGTAGGCAATATGAGATTTGATTTATTCGAATCGAACCCACAAGCCGTCCTTGTTCCACACGACCATGAACTCTTTATCCAGTGCGCTGTTACAGATTTAATTTTAGTTTTAATAACTTTCATCCTTAACAATCCCTGATAATCCTCCGAGGCGTCTGAAAAGAAGATGGCCACGGCACCTTCTAGTTTAAATTAATGTTTGAAGTACCACCAATGGGTGGTTCCTTCCCAAGATTTTCAAGTGTATATGAAACATACTACATATTTACCTGTTGTATTATTTTGTACAGTTGTAAATTACAATAAATAAATAATTTTTTTTT
>NW_027115892.1:1018701-1022389 GCF_000696795.3 Halyomorpha halys
AATATTTACACAATCGACCTGAGGATCCCCGACCCCACTCTATCCCCCACGTGTGAGGGGTAGAGCAGAGCTCAAGAGATCCCAGCGCATCCCTCTCGCCGCATCACTGGTATGGGCCAGTGGAGGCTGAGCAAGTGCGCTAAAGCCGCAAACACTCAACTTGAGTGGAGAATCTGACCATTGCCAGAACTCCAATTAAATAAATAAAAAAAAAAAAAAAAAAAAAAAAAAAAAAAAAAAAAAAAGTTTTAATGAACCATCGGCAAGGTGTCTTCTTATCTTATTCCTTACACTAAAAAATAAGATAAGATGACTCTATTGAAAATTAGATCGATGAGTAAGGTTCAGATGGATGTTTAAGAATTTGGATGGATTAAGGTCTACGGAAGGTTGACGTCATGATGTAGTGCCTTGTTTGTAACATAATATAGAGCATTGGCCATTATTCGAAGGGTTTCAGACTGATAGGATTGGATAACTTCGAAGATTTAGCTGTCCCACTTAGCTGTCTCTCACAGTTCGTAGGTATAAATATTATAAAGGTTTCAGTATGGTATTGTAGGTAAGCAGTTTGTTGTATTTAGAAATATTTCAGTAGTATATACAGCTCATTGAAGCAAGTTCTGCTATTTAGGTTCCATTCAAGTCTTTTATCGAAAATGAAGTCAAAATACTGGACTGTTTGAAAATGAAAGAGTTATGGAGTTAAAAAAAAAAAAAAAAAATGTCAGAAGGAGAATGTAATTTGCTTGCATTTTGATTCATTGACCTTGATGCTCCAACTGCTTAATCTGGATGAGATGCCTTAAGGATACTAATAACATTGGTTAATAACCATAAATATAACCACCAGCTATAATTTAAAGATGCCATTTCAGGGTCTCAGTAGGCCTTTGTGGATCAACAGCCTCAATTGGGAAACAATTGGAACATTTTGAACCATAACGAACTCGGCAAGAGCATATGATTCGTGATCTTGAAAAGCCAGCCTGACCCAGTCAATAACTTGTGCTAGAAACGTGCCAGTGCAATATTGTTTGCTTTAAAGACCAAATGATGTAACGTGAACAACATTGTGTTGTTAGCATATTGGTCTAAAAGATAAGCTATTACTGGAAGATTCACCTGGTTTGAGTAAAAGAATAATTTCGGAGAGTTTCCAAACACGGGAAAAGAAGCACGAAGGGCAGAATGGTTTAAGTAGGTAAATACAATTTGTTCACTCGGAAGTTGTCGAAGGTTTTATTTGAAAAAAAAAACTTAATATTCCCCCCATAATCTTAAATTGGGTTTATACAACGACAATAAATTAGAGAATTATCTCAATAATATGAAAGATTAAATTGATAACAATGATAAGCAAAATATAATTTACAAAATTAATTGCCAGAATTGTGTAGGTGTTTACATAGAAGAGACTTCTAAAAAATTAAAACCAGTGTTGAGCAACACAAGAATAATTGTAAAATGTTAAAAATATCAACACAATAGCACAGGCACAACATATTATAAAATTTAAACATGAATTTGATTTTAAAAATCCAAAAGTTTTAGACATAGTAAATCACACAAGAAATAGAAAAATAACTGAAGTAATACATATCCATAAAAACATTGGTAACGCTATTAATTTTAAGACAGATACTAAAAATGTATTTAAATATTACATGAATATAGTTAATTACTTAGTAATTTAATGTTGTACAGTAGTATTGGTTATTGGAATAAATTTAATACATTAGTGTGTTAATGTAATATAGTTTTAAAAAAATATAGTTAATGGATTAGTCATCTTTTGTGGAACAGAGGTAGGAGAGAATTAACTTAGTTTGTAATCTATTTGTCATCAATGATAAAAATAACCTGGTTTCAAGAAGTTATATTAGAATTTATATCTTCTTATTTATAATATTGTTTGGAATTGTTTAGTATAATTTACAACTATATGTTATTGTTAGTAATTTAAGGCTAATCAGGAGAATAGAAGATGTGATATTAAAAGATATATTAAATCATATACTTTTTTTCAAATTTAAAAAGAAATGATGGTATATTTATTAATTATTGTATGCATAGGATGAATGTTGTGAATTTGTTTGTTGATACCTGACGATAGAATGACAGTCCTGAAACGTTGTTATTAGATTTAATTAAATAAAATTAACACAAATTTAAATAAGAAAAAGGACTTTTTATTCACTATACCTATTTACTCTAATGATTAAAGCTTATAAGTTATAACTTTAAGATTTCAATATTCTATTTTGTCTACAGGGAATTCTTATTTGAATTCATTTTACTATATATAGTTCGTATACTAAGCAAAAAAAATCTCAAAACAATGATAGCCTAGAATAAATGAACTATGAAAATTAAGTGTAGCATAGAATCGGGAGCTAAGAAGCATAACTAAGCAAGCGTTTAGCAGGAGATGGGATTAGCACGGTATGACCCTGGGGGCAGCCCTGGCTCTGTCATTGCTCGCTTTGAAGGATATCTTCTTCAACATCTTCTTTTAATCCAGGAGTAAATAAATACATTTTGGCAGTTCAATGACTTACGAATAGCTTTTATTTAACTTTTCGAAGTTAACGATAGAAGTTTAAAGAAAAGAAAGCACCACCACAAGTGAAATGGTAGCGAGAAAAATGACAAGAAATTCAATCTCGGTCGGCTGGCTTTCCATTCCGCAATAATTGATTTAAATTTATATTTTTCAGTCTACGACTTTCAGTGCTTTCCCTTTGAAAGGATATATAAATAATGTCCATGTGAAACACACATAGCCGTTACAGAACTGTAAAATAACTTTATGGTTTATTTAATATAACTAGGTTCTGAGCTTATATATTCAGATCACTGCATTGGCTACAACACTTAGGTGAAGTATCTGAAATTTATCTTGAGCTTAATAGCAGTAAATAATGTATAAAAATAAAAAATATATTATATACTTATTCTGTTATTAATGTGATGATTTATTACAATTTTTTTAATTGTTATTCATGTAACGTTTTGTGAATGTTTTGTTGGTTTGTGCAAAGCTGATCCATCATGCAACATAACATTAATTTTAGACATTGAAGGCACTTTTTAATTTTACAAACTTATATAGTACTTCGTGGGAATAACATAAAAAAATTCAATTTCCCAAAAGATTGGTCTAGTAGAAAATTAACGTTTTAACATTCGGCCACTCAACTTTGTAACAACAATTTGTCATAACCATACTGATCGCAATAGTTCCTATAGCTTAATTATTTCAGGAAGTTTTATGACAGGTATATTTAATATCATTCATTATTTAAATATGTTATTCGTAGTTCGGCATTCAATACTGAAAGATATATCCTAATTTAAGAAGTGGTGGAATTAATTTTACTTTTACATTGGAACAATTTCTTTCTGATCGTCGATCAATAAAAACACTGAAATGGTCAGTAAAAAAAAAAAATAAAAAAAAAATAAATAATCTAACTAATTCATGGTAACAACAAAAATTAGATTATTTTCTCCTCTGATATTATTAATAAAAATCTAAACGTTTTAGAGGTATCAGTCTCAAAGTAGGATGTCCTCAGTTTCTTAAGTGTGGTGCAGCACAACTTCACTTACCTGTCTACTTTGAATTGAAATTAATCCTGGCATCTTTCAGAAGAGATATTTCATATACATATATATATATATA
>NW_027115892.1:1029144-1032420 GCF_000696795.3 Halyomorpha halys
ATAACAATACTTTACATATTAGTACAAGAGCCAGGAAGAAAAAAAGGCAGTTATTTCACCCCAACTTTTGATTACTTTAATGAAAACTAGGTATAATTACTAGTCGAGATTGATGAGTCTGCCAAGTATAGGGAGGGGGAATAAACAATGGCGGCTGTTTGAAAACCTTAAAAAACACTCATTGTTTATCCGGAGCTCTATATCTTAAAAACTACCAACAACACAAGAAAATCGAAGAGAATATTATTTACAGAAGAGTAAATTTGCTGAAATATTAGCCCCCTATAAGACCTATTTACGTCCAATAGTTCTCGAGATTAGTAGTTAGTTAATTTACTTTGAGAATTCTATATCTCAGGAACTATGTGACGTACAGATGTCTATTAGCACTCATATTAAAGCTAGTTAATTGGACTATAATGAAGTTTATGACCTTTATCTTCGTAGGAATAGTAGTTTTCATGATATTTACTAAAATAAATTGATTTATAGTTCGGAGAATAAGTTTGATTAATGAAAAACTTCATTTGGGAACCATTGGACGTACAGATGTCTGCCAGTGCTCAAATGAAAGCAAGTTTAATTTAATAAAAAATAGTTAATTATGTTTATCTTTGTAGAAGTAGTAGTTTATATGATATTTGTCAAAATAAACTCACAAAATGTTAATTTCTAGTAGTTCGTATAAAATGTTGGATTTTTGAAAAAATAAAGAAAATTTAATTTGCTATAAAGTAGTTTATGATACTTATCTTCGTAGGGGTAGTAATTTTTATTATGTTCTCATATGAATATGAATTTGACAAATGAAAATTTGTCCGAACAACTATAAATCAGTTCATTTTAGCAAATTTCATGTAAACTATTACATCTATGAAGATAAACATCATAAACTACTTTATTGCTCATTAAACTAGCTTTATTTGAGAGCTAATAGACATCTATACGTCAAATAGTTTTTGAGATATACATTTTTCAAAATTATTTCACTAACAACTGATCTTTCAGTAACTCCCATACAACATTTTTATGAAATGTTGATTTTTAAAAACCTATGTCTCGAAAACTATTTAACGTAAATAACTTATATATTAATTATGTCATATTTTATCCATAACCCGCGTATTAAGGTTGGTAAGGAAAATGAATTAAATAATAGTATTTTTATGTCATAGTATTAACATGAAATGAATGAATGGAACAATACAATGGTAAGCATGTTATGTAAACAATAATCTGAAGCCCTAACCCCATTAATGATTATCACGTCCTCGTTCTCATCCTATTGGAATTTATCCCATTTTCATACTATTTTATGAAATTTCAAGTACGTGACATTAATCCTTTTTATTTATTTATTTTTTTTAAGTTAGCCTAAATCACGCAGTTTATTTATTTTTTTGGGAGGGGATGGTGAGGGGAAGAGTGTACACATTTTGAAGTAAAAAAGTGCTAGAATATACTTGACATTTTATTATTTAAATAACTACAAATCAATCCTCACGTTTTACTCATTTTTTTCTGATATAAAAAAGGTGGAACAAACCTGATTCGCATATTCACAGCCTTCTCCATCATAAAAGTTATGTTGAATCTAAAAGTTATTCGTTACGACTAAAAGAGCTTGTAACGTTAATTTTCAGAATTATTCGGCATTTTAAAAAAAACTTTCACAATTTTTCTTTTTATTGTTTAATTTAAAAATTTCAGTGTGTACCCTACTACTAGCAGATGTGTTAAGATTAGATATGATGCATCACATATAATTAAATTTTAAAAATGTTTGTACTATTACTTACATATTATAATACTATACTACTAATTTTATTATATGTAAAATTACTCTGTGTATACTAAATAGTATGTAAGATATATATTGTACATACTAGTATATTTTTATGAAATGAAAATCACCTTAAGTATTAAAAATGTACTGCCCAAACACCATGACGTCCTACGTAAGTACGTCCATTTTAAACAATAATTATTGAATATTCATAAGTCGCCTTTAAGATCCCTACCATTTCAATAAAATAAAATATGACACATTTTTCAACTTACGTGTTCTTTTAAGGATACAAACGGTAGAACCCATATATAATAATAAATAATCCATACTAAGTAAAACTGAATTGTATCAAAAACTAGGTGTATTATAAGCTGAACATGTATTTCTTATATTATAGTCATAATCGAGAATAGCCACTTTACCGACCGTAGATTCGACCAGTTTTATAAAACGTTTTAAAAATTAAAATGTGTGTATAAATATTGTTTAAATAAATAAATTTTAATCTCAAAACAATAAATTATTGTTTATAAATCCGACGTTTCGGCCAATTCTGCTATCCTCAAGGACAATCTTAATACAGTTTTGGAATCACATCAATTTTAAAAAACTTTATGCAGGCTATTCTGCCCAGGTCATTAATCTCAGTCCACAAATTATCCTATTTTACCAATTTTTCACATAAAATTGAATCTTTTAATCCAAGTCAATCTTTTATTTGTCATTATTAAAACATTAATTAAAAAATAGGGTAATTTGTGGACTGAAATTAATGACCTGGGAAAAATAGCCTGCTTAAAGTTTTTTAAAATTGATCTGGTTCTAAAATTGTATTAAGACTGTCCTTGAGGATGACCGAATTGGCCAAAACGTCGGACTTATCAAGAAAAATAAATTGTTTTGAGACTAAAATTGGATAAGATTTATTTATTTGAACAATAATAACCAGTCTAGAAAATTTTTAAAGATTATATATAAATTAAAATGGTGTGTTTATGGTACGCAAATAACAATATATCTGCCTAGCTCAAAAATGGAAAATCTTACGAAATTGAATTTACATATTTTTAGCAGATAGGTGCCTCGGATGCAACAGCAGTCTTTTCGATAAAATCAGCTGACCGATATTAAAATAATTAATCATTTCATATTTTTGCTAGTAGTAAAAAATGAATAAATGTTAACTATGAAAAAATTTGATACTTAGGAGATAGAAGGAAGAATCCTTTATCCAGTTTAAAAATATATTTCAGAAAATAAGAAATTTTAAAAATAATAATTAACACATAAAATTATTGGAGGTCATGAAGAATGACGAAAAATGATTAAATTAAGAATATATCCAAACATGAATTTGACTATAAGCATGCACAGTTTCACCACTTAATATTCTTGTTACCATAGTTAATATACTATGATTATTTTAATTTCACTCAAACAATATATGAGCCATTTAGTTGACAAGATGATTAAATCCATAAAATATA
>NW_027115892.1:1035046-1036063 GCF_000696795.3 Halyomorpha halys
TAAGATATAGAGCTCCGAATGAAAAATTAGTTTTTTTCTATCGCTTTGAAACAGCCGCCATTTTTTATTCCCCTATCTATAGTTGATAGAATTATTCCTGTGGTAATACTCTTCCTCACTAACGTTCTAAAGAAGCCTCCCAGTTGGCAAATTTACCAACTCCCATCATAGCAGTTTCTATAAAAGCACATTAAATAATATTCATCGTTGCCAGATTTTAAAATGTATCTTTTATGAAAGTATGGCAGATATAAAAAAAAAATACAGTTCACTGAGAATACAAGAATATTAAGTGGTGAAACTGTGCATGCTTATAGTCAAATTCATGTTTGGATATATTTTTAATTTAATCATTTTTCGTCATTCTTCATGACCTTCAATAATTTTATGTGTTAATTATAATTTTCAAAATCTCTTATTTTCTGAAATATATTTTTAAACTGGATAAAGGATTCTTCCTTCTATCTCCTAAGTATCAATTCTTTCATGGTTAACATTTATTAAAACTATGAAATAGTTAATTATTTTAGTCTCGGTCAGCTGATTTTATCGAAAAGATTGCTGTCGCATCCGAGGCACCTATCTGCTAAAAATATGTAATTTCAATTTCGTACGATTTTCGATTTTTGAGCTAGGCAGACTACATTCAGACTCGATGGCACATAGGCATACAAACAGATAATATTGGAAGACTAGATTTTTTGCGACTTGAAAAATTTCCATCAAAAACTCGAAATCTAAATTTTTGTACGATCACAAGATTTCCCCTTTAGTTTATATTCCATATATATGTAAGTGAAAATAATATACTTGTGGCACACATTTATACCATTACTGAATAAAAGTTTTTTTTTAAAAAGAGGTATACGTATAATTGTAACAAATAAATTCGGAAATTCATAAGAAATGGAAAATAACATGCACCATTTATTTATTATATATAATTTATTTATTTATTTATTATACATTTACCAATGTTAATTGTATATAAATTAATATTTGACATATGACAGTTAA
>NW_027115892.1:1037683-1050750 GCF_000696795.3 Halyomorpha halys
TTTACATATTAGTACAAGAGCCAGGAAGAAAAAAAGGCAGTTATTTCACCCCAACTTTTGATTACTTTAATGAAAACTAGGTATAATTACTAGTCGAGATTGATGAGTCTGCCAAGTATAGGGAGGGGGAATAAACAATGGCGGCTGTTTGAAAACCTTAAAAAACACTCATTGTTTATCCGGAGCTCTATATCTTAAAAACTACCAACAACACAAGAAAATCGAAGAGAATATTATTTACAGAAGAGTAAATTTGCTGAAATATTAGCCCCCTATAAGACCTATTTACGTCCAATAGTTCTCGAGATTAGTAGTTAGTTAATTTACTTTGAGAATTCTATATCTCAGGAACTATGTGACGTACAGATGTCTATTAGCACTCATATTAAAGCTAGTTAATTGGACTATAATGAAGTTTATGACCTTTATCTTCGTAGGAATAGTAGTTTTCATGATATTTACTAAAATAAATTGATTTATAGTTCGGAGAATAAGTTTGATTAATGAAAAACTTCATTTGGGAACCATTGGACGTACAGATGTCTGCCAGTGCTCAAATGAAAGCAAGTTTAATTTAATAAAAAATAGTTAATTATGTTTATCTTTGTAGAAGTAGTAGTTTATATGATATTTGTCAAAATAAACTCACAAAATGTTAATTTCTAGTAGTTCGTATAAAATGTTGGATTTTTGAAAAAATAAAGAAAATTTAATTTGCTATAAAGTAGTTTATGATACTTATCTTCGTAGGGGTAGTAATTTTTATTATGTTCTCATATGAATATGAATTTGACAAATGAAAATTTGTCCGAACAACTATAAATCAGTTCATTTTAGCAAATTTCATGTAAACTATTACATCTATGAAGATAAACATCATAAACTACTTTATTGCTCATTAAACTAGCTTTATTTGAGAGCTAATAGACATCTATACGTCAAATAGTTTTTGAGATATACATTTTTCAAAATTATTTCACTAACAACTGATCTTTCAGTAACTCCCATACAACATTTTTATGAAATGTTGATTTTTAAAAACCTATGTCTCGAAAACTATTTAACGTAAATAACTCTGTTAGGGCTCATATTTTAGCAAATTTACTCTTCTTTAAATGACGTCCTCTTAGGTTTTCTAGAGTTGTTTCTACTTTTTAAGATATAGAGCTCCGAATGAAAAATTAGTTTTTTTCTATCGCTTTGAAACAGCCGCCATTTTTTATTCCCCTATCTATAGTTGATAGAATTATCAATTTTAACTATTAATTATACATAGTTATCATTAGAGTAATCAAAAATTGGATTGAGATAACTGCCTTTTTTCTCCTCTTGGGCTCTTGTACTATATTGACTTCTAAATTCCAACGGTTACTGAATACATACAGACTTACTACAAACTTCTTCATGAAAAATTACTGGGGCACCAATACACACTTATTGGACAAGTGGCCATGACTCTCATGCCCGAGGAGACTAAAAAGAACGTGGATGAGCGACATGCTAATATGTGAAAGTAAGAAAAGCCAGAGGCTTTACCCTGCCAGTTCTTATTTATGTCATACATGCTTTTTGTCTAATTGTAACAGACTGAAAATTTGCTTATTGTCAATTTTCTATTTGAACAATTGCTGTAAATAATAGGAGAAAAAATCGTGTATATAAAAAATCTAGCTGACCTCTAGAAATATCAATAATTTACAAACATGGAAAAAATACTATATTTGTTAAATGAAAAATAAAAAAGGTTGCATTGTCATTGTTACCTATACTCAACCAATTCATCATTTGTCTCCTCTCATTCAACATAAATTCATTTAAAAATCTAATCACTCCCTGATAACAAAAAAAATAGTTTGAACTTTTGCTGAATAAACACTAAGAAATTTATCTGAGATCATGTTCCATTTCATTAATGTAATGTGTTTGCATGATTCAATTCATTTAATTATTTAATATAATGTGTTTAACTTACAAACACCTATAAAATACATTTTACTCATTTCAAGAAATATTTCAATTGTTTGTTTTGTTTCATACAACTATTCTTTGAGATTATATAGAATTGTTATGTGACATATTAAAATTTAATTTCTTAATATACGATTTTCTGAATTTCGCTTATTAATTGATATTTTCCTATATATGGTTAAAGAATTATAATGTAGATACATGTAACAGGTTTCTGGAAACAATTTTTAAAATATGTTCCCAGTATATTGGTCTATCTTTGAGTGTAACTGACAGAGTTCTTTAGACGTTATTGTTTATTATTTAAGTATTATTATTATTATTATTTCATTTTCTATTAGATTTATTTATTATTATGTTTCATATTTATTTATTTTTGCTATGCTAATATATGTGAATTATTTAATTTATGTTGTATTGCGTACTATAATTCCTCTTACTATTTATAATGATAAAATCAAAGTACATATTATTTCCTGATACTTTAATGAAACTAAACGGTTAAATAATAATTATATCTTCCTAAACTAGCAATTAACTAAGGAATTGTTAAATAATTTTATGTCTCTGTCGGAGAACGGGTTGTTCCTCGTTAAGTATAATAGATCTTCCCAGCGAAGGGTTAAACAGATTAAAAAGAAGGATACTGGTACAGGGCACACAACAAGGATGTAATTAACTGTCCTATTAGTAAGATGGTAATAGCAATTGATTAGTGACAATACTCAGCGACCTTAGTGACTACGGCAAATATTTAGATTGAGTTTCTCAAGTTTCATGGCCTTTCATTGAGTCAAAACGCACCTAACTTGCTTTTAGAAGCAATGTTCAAAAGTTTTACAATTAAATCAGTGTAGATTCCTTACCATTTCTATTAGGAAAAAAGGTAAAAAACCAATTTGTAATGAAAAATAATTTTTTTAAAAATTTTAATTTATTTATTGATATTTACAACTTTGGTCATAGTTATGGAATAGCATGATACAGGCATGTAGAGAGTCTGCCCATTGAAAAAAATTCTAGACGAGAAGATCTCGAGGCCATCTTCTTTTCAGACGCCTAGAAGGATTATCAGGTAACGAAGGAATTTAACTAAGTTAGAAGCAAGTTGGTATGGAAGTTTAAAAAGTTTATCATAGAAGGATTGGTGTCTGGTTCTGTCCAAATCGGCAACATATGGAACATTGAGGTCCTGATGGATGAAATAATATGTGATAAAGCAAAGGAACATTAAGGATTTAAGGATTGTAAGGACAAAAGAGGAGTTAGATGGTTTAGTGGACGTCAAAAGTTGAAATCTGTAAGTCCAGATAGGCCTAATTATAGTCATATAAATGAATCTTTTGTAATTAGTTGGAAATTTAGACCGTTTGTCTAGTACATGTGGAAATATTCCGAATCGTCGAGCAATTTCCTGTCTTGTATGAGGATTCCAAGTCAGTCGTTTGTCTATATCTAGTCCTAGGTAACAGATCTGTTCGACAGAAATAAGTGGGATTTTAGTGAAGGATACTGTGGGGCTGGAGAAAATTAAATTTCAGTTATTCGAATATGGATTTGACTTGAGACAGACAGATACAGATCTAAAGTTTCTAAACGTCTATAACGTAAAGTGCGTATAGAAATTTCCAGTTCGATGTTCGGACAAAAATGTTTTTCACTTCTTGTATGAGGACAAACCTTCGGTTGTGAGGAAGCAAATACGTATTTTTTGAAATTCTTAAACCTATCACATTATTTTTATTGATTGTTTCAAAAATTCATTTTTCAACTAAATATCAGTAAAATGTTAATAAAAAAAGAAAGTACTGGCTCATAGTATTTATATTATATTGTTCATGTAAAATTTTAAAATAGTGGCATGATTCTGCAGTTCAGTTAATTAATTATATAAATACTAAATCAAATAAGAAAAAAATAGTCCCTAAATAAACTACTTAAATACTTGGATGGAATAGCTAGTAATATAGTAATGTAAATAAGAATATTTATATATACCATCGGAACGATAGTTATCGCATGTATATGATATGACCTCCCAAGTGAAGTCTATCTAATTTTACGATCGTTAAACAGTAAATATGCGCAGTAAAAGGTAAAAGTAATTAAACTCAAACCTCGATTTTTGAGATATTCCAAACTTTAAGTGAAGTTATACAAAGGTTTTTGCATGGAATAACAGATTTTTTTTTTATTCTTAATTTAAAACAATTTTGATCCTTTTTTTTCCTCTCAACTTTTATCCTTTAAAATTTCTCCAACGTTCTCAGCCCATTCTCAAGGATTCCACCTTCAATATTGATGTCATTTCTTTTTTAAATCTTAAAATTGCAGGCTAATTGTCCTTGTCACATATAAATTTTTCTAAAAACTTATATCTTAGATTTAAAACTGTTTTACAAAACACTTTCCTTCCTTCCTTCACTTACATTTACAACTTAAAAACAGATTTTTATGTCAGAACTAGTCAGTCACAAGCATATAAAACTATTTAAAATAATTAGAGATTAATGTAGTTAGTAATTAATTTAACTTTTTCTTCTTTTTTATGAAAATTAATTTCCATGATAGCATATTAAACACTTTTGCTCTCAACGGCTAATATAATCTCGTCATTTATCTTTGTATTCCCTTCTCCCCTATTATTAGTATAGTAAAAAGTTCATCGAAAACTATTCACCGTAAGATCTGTATTTTTAATCTCTAAAGTAATCAGCTTTTCGAGCCAGAGCGGATTACACAAAATATTTTTCGTTAGAATTGAGATAAAATTTATGGAAATAAGAATTTCTTTTTCCAAAGCAATATTAATTGACCATTTTTTAGATGGACAATTATTCCTTTATTAAATTTCTGTTCCTACGCTATTATCATGTACTAAGACTAAGGCTGTGAGGTGAACTAGGTCAGGAGAATATAGAAAAATTACTGAATATTTCAGTAAATATTCGACATGGAGATATGGAAGTATAATAACTCAGAATTCATTACTTTTTTTTTTAAATTAATAAAAATCCACAGAAAATATTATAATGAAATTTATTCAGAGAAGAAATGTACAAAACCTTGAATGCGAATTCGTAAACATTGAATTATTGCATTTGAAAATAACTAAATGAACTATTAGAATAAACCAGTTTGAAAACACTTCCTTTGCTATTAATGGTCGGTTGACACATGTACTTCAGAACGACTTAGCTGATTTGGTTTTCCCCTCAGTTGGATTCAACTCTCACTAGCTCAGCTGTGACAGTGTCTAATTATTCAACTCCATTTTTTGTATGTTAATTTTTGTTTAAATAACCCTCCGCAATTTCCAATTGTTTTCTATGATTTCATAAAAGTTTGTTTTTTTCATTTCCATGTAGCTGCAATTGCATAACTGTTATTTCTTGCCGATATTTTTCTTTACCATTAGGTACCATGAAGTTAGGACTGTAAATCTGATATATAGGGATCGAGCTCATACCATCTCTAGCCTGAGGAGTAAATTGCTTTTCAAACTAATCTGTGTTCTTTCATGCTCGTGGGCGATTTAAATAATCTAAAGGATATATTTTCCGTTTTAATTAAAGAGTTTTTTTGTTTTTTTGCGTTTCCAATAACAGTTAATTTTAGATTGGACTGATCCAAAACGCTGCACAAATCAAAATCGTTATTTTTTGCTTAACTAATGCCATACTCTTTGGCGTCCAAAAGAGAATGAACGAGTTGGTAAAGTTTCCAGGATAGTTCTGACTCATCCGTATTTAGTTCAATCATCTAAAGTTCAAAAAGAGTATTTTTTAGAATAAATCATATTTTTTTCTCAACGATAGTATACGTTTTTTGGGATGCTAAATAGAAATTTCGTATACTTAGTTTTCGAATTATAAGTGAAAAGCTGAAATAATATCAAATTTTATTTTCATTTTTTATTTTCAAAACCTCTTTATTTTTCATTTAAATACAATAATATATAATACCTAGGTATATATAATATGATAATAATAATATCAAACGCATTATTATGTTTTTTCTATTTGCATTGTGAACTCAAACCGTTGAAAAAAGAACTTTTTTTTTTCAAAAAAATATCCTTTTTGAAATATATATTAAACATATCTGTACTATTTCATAGCACGAAGAATTTTTTTTAGAAACTTTTGACTACCTTAATTTTAACGGAATAATTATTTATTCATACAGAAAAATATAACCAATGTGGTCCGACGAGATGGCAACATCTATCGATCGAAGCCAAAATAGAATACACAAATGATAAACATTAAATTAAATATGTGTAGGTTATACTTTTGATTATAAGCGTTTTGAGGTGGCTGTGTCGGTTTATAAGCTATAACTATACAATATGAATCAATTTTTAGTGATAAAACTTAATTAAAACAACTAAATAGAAATTAATGAAACAACTTATGAAGTGAATAATAATGATACGAATTTACTACAAATATATTAATAATAATGAAGCTAATAAATTCGTTTTATGTAGTGAACTTGATTAATAATAGGAAACTATATATATAATATAATATAATGTACAACATAATATGTAACATGGTATTTACTATAAAGAATACAATAAAAGAAGGAGAATTAAAACTATAAAGCAACTAAATAATACGATATAAGAATACAATAACACTAAATATCTAAGTATATCTAAATAATTTATAAATATCAAGTTCGCGAAGTGGAGTTTAAAAAATTTCGGTTAGCTATCTGTTCACATGGTCAATAAAAAACTTTTATTAATATTCATAAAAATTATAAAGTACCAAGTAAATATCTTTTAAAAATGCTTAGGTTCATAGTTATGAGCGAAAAACAGACAAAAGTTTCAAAATTTTGTACTTTTTAATTTTTATTGTAGGATTCAGCGCAACAAGAAAGAATACAGAATTGTTGAAAAAAAAACGGTCTATGACTTTTTCTTTGGAAAACCCATTGTTAACTCTCATTTTTACAAATAAATTAGTCAAACTGACTAATTCTGAGCTTCATAAAGTGTTGTTTAACATAATAATATCGAGGTGGTGCTTAAATCATACCTGAGGAGGCATTAAAAAAAAAAAAAAAAAGTTCCTTATAAACTTTGTAATCTTAGGATTACTAAATAATTATTTGCCTTAGTATTATACAACTATTACATCATCAAATTCTTCTTATGCTTAACATTTTATTATCTTTATTTTTTTTATTTCCGATTTAAATAACATACATTTATGCAAAATTATTTTTTTAGTTCAAGTATAATCTTGAAAATAATTGGAAATTGTCTGTATAACCTTCCAAAACTAGTTCTGCTTTTATCCTGCGTCCCACGACACACCCATATTTATCTGTTCTTTCTTCTTCCTATTTTTTTTCATGAGAAGGTTAGTCATCTAAACCAGATAGATAATGTAAGAAAGTGATATATGACGAATTCAGTTTAGATTTTATTTTTTTCTCGAATTCATTTAGGCATGAATAAATTCTTGGATGAGCTACTCTCTCGAATTACCAAACTTTTATTTGCTATAATCCATCAAAATTTATCTTAACATCTCCAATTAAGTTAAAAGCAGGTAATTTCCTCATTTATATGACAATTTTGCAAAGAATATTTTGAGAATAATTTTAATAAAATAATATTATAAATAGGACGATATTTGAATACAATAAATATTATAATACAATAAACTATAAACGACCTTAAGAGTGAGAACTGAACCACCAGGGATAAATGGTAGGGGAAGCAGTATCTACCCCAGGTCGCCAGGTAGAACTCAGTCAGTCTTTGACTTCTGCTCCAGCCATGGCAAGTCTTCCAGCAATCTTCTTCTTCATTGTGAGTACCTCATCTCTATTCTTCTTCACTCAATCGTCATTATTCAAACGAATAACGTTTACGTTATTCAAATGTTTTTAAGACTACATGTTGCTTAAATGTACTCAATAAAGTATTAAATATTTTTACAATTCATAGGACTCTACTGTGCCTAGAAAAAAAGTTTTAGTACAAAGAAAATAAATTAAAAAACATAATGGGAATAATTTTTGTGATGAAATAATATAGTTTGAATTAAAGAAAAAAAAAGTCAACTCTATATTTTACTGAACACAAGACTGGAAATTAATGTAGCTTTTATTCGAAAATCTAGCCACCGTCTGTCTGTATTTTTTTTTTTAATAATTTATTTATTGATATTTACAATTGTATACATATATACACATCAAGTAAATTTGCTGCAAGTGATTTTATGAAATGATAAAAACATGTGGAGAATCTACCCATTGATAGAGCTCCAATGTCTGTAATTATATATATTTTTTAAGAGGGTAGTGCGGATATATATGTCATTTGAAATAAATAAAGTTCTCTAATTATGGTAACGTAATGGTTTTAATATGTGTGGGGATTAAAAGGCTAGTGGTGTAGGTCAAGTTTGCTTTATTTTAATTAAGTGAATATTTTGTAAATTTACTAACTCACATATGTACATATATAAATTTAAATGACATAATTTTTTTTTGTATATATAAAATATTCACTGTCATAATATGCAGCGAACTTGGTTTTTTCTATCATTATAATAATTCCCGTACATACTGACTTGCTTATGATTATTTTTAAGTTAATGGGATCGCAGGTCTTTATTATTATATAAATAACTTTTTTTTTTCTTCTAGACGTGATGCTAGGTGTAAGGGTTGTTGCCCATCCCTTTCTCTTAATTAAAGAATTCCGATAATCAGGGCCAGAATAATTATTTATTATATTATATTACTATGCCTTTCATTATCTGGATTGATAGAAATATTTATTTTTTGCAACTGACTGTATTCAATATAGATTGTAAATAAATCATATATTTTCTTTAAAACAAATAGAAAAGTCGATAAAATTTTATTTGATGAATCTTTAACTAGAAGATCTTTGCTTTGTTGTGTTCTTAATCTAGATATCAGCTTTGTTGTAGTTTAAGCAATAGTATGAGTGCAATTTGTATCCCACAGGAAAATATATCAGATATTTTTATTTATATATACAAATAAGAATAATTGAGTTTTTATTACTTGAGTTAAGTATAGATTACATCGACACATTTATACTCCATATTGTATACATTTAGCTCAGTATTTCCCAACCGATGGTCTGCGGAATATAGGTGGGCCTTGAGAGCCTTGGGATAGACCGCGGGAGGGTCCAGCATATATTTTTGTGAGAATGTATTGTTAGAACTATTTCATTTATTATCATTTCTTGTTTGAGTGTCAAATATATTTTAACTAGCAAATACACAATAAAAGTGACTCAAGAAATTCAGAAGAGAAACATAATTTTCGAATATTTTCCGATGGGGAACCAATGTCTTAGATGAAGCAGAAAATCTGCTACTCATTAGTTCATAATGAGTTCATTATCAAGTATTAAGTAAGTTCGTAGTTAAAGAGATATTCGTACAATTATGAAATATCATAAAATTAATACTGAATTATTTATTTACTAAAAATATTATTTGTCTCTACTCTTTATCACTCATATAAAACTTTAACATATGTTCCGGTTACTCATAAATAAATAAACATTATCTATAACTTGCTTTTTATATAGAATTATTATATAAAACATAATGGACATTGAAAATATTTTGGGTATATGAAAAACGTTATTTAAATTCTGATTTAAGAATAAATTTTAATTAATTTAATTTTATGTTTTTATGTATTGATATCGAAGCTTGAAAATCATAAAAGAAAATTAGAGATAAATGAAACCTATCGAGAACTAAGTCGTGTTTTATTTATACTAATTAAAAATATTATTTACTGTCATGTAAAAATAAAATTAGACAAAAATTTAGAATTTCAACTCAGGAGACAGAATACAAATATAATCATATAAATAGTAAAATGTAAGATATCGATGAATAACCTTAGTTATCTAAATAAATCGTTACTAAGCAAAAAGTAGATAGTAGAAATAATTCCCAAACAACTTCGTCATTTCAAGCACGATCCTTATACCATCTTATGACGAACACTGTCACTAAAAAAGCCTAATGCAATTCCAGCACTCAATGGTGGTAGGGGGTATCGAACGACCGTTACTCCTTATCCACTACACCCGACGAAAAAAGTAGGTCTTAGGAAGATTCCTTCTCAAAGTGCTTATAAAATCTTCATTTTAAGCACATAATATAATTAAAATGACCTAATTGTCAGAAGCAGTCATAAGCCTTATTATTCTCATAATACTTATTATTTTCGAAATCAGAGGTATATTCTTGAAATTATAATTCCCTAGACAGGGATCATTCTCTCTCAAACTTTTATGGTAGGCAGGATAAACTGTTCGTTTAAAAATATTTGCATTTCAATTTTAGGTTCCTCCAGTGAAAATAGAGTACTTAGAAAAGAAAGTAAGTTGTTATTCTTGTCCACTATTAGTTCTAATGACTTCCCTTTCTCTTGCCCCTCTCCCCCAGTTCTGTTTAATGAACTTTAAAATTTTTGGTTACTCATCACTGAAGTATAATAGAATGTAAATAAATATTTTCTTAGCTTGAACTCTCTTAACATTTCTCAAAATAGTATCCAGAATGAATTTTTTCTTTTCTTTAAAATCGATATGAAATAATTTTTTTCGTATTTTCCTCGAAAGTAACAGACATTTCCACAGTATTGAAGGTCACCCAAAAGGGACCCATGAGCATTTTATATCTACGTCATAAACTCTCCTCTAGATGGCGCTTTTTGGATTTCGGGGATGGTAAACTATATGCTCTGGATCGAATGAGCTTTGTTGGATTATAGGGTTGTTTTCTGGGAAGAATTATTATCAATAACCCCATGAAAGTAAGGGGTGAATATCGGTCAAATTTCTTATTTTTTTTCTTTTCTCGATTTTTCACTCTTCAACAACAGTTCTAAATTGAGTTAATAGGTTGAAAATTTATATTTAAATTGAAAACTCGTGTTAGAGAATTATCTTTTGGAGTTCTGAACTTCCTCTCCTCCCCATCAGTGCGTTTTTGAAAGCGCATTGTTGAAAGAACTGAATCATTTTTCATTTTAACAAAAAAAAAAATAAAAAAGAACAAATACGATTTTAGTTTATAGAGCTATGCTGCTCATTATTTTTTTTTTGTTTTAATCAATTTCTCAATATATACAATTTTTTTTTTGCTCTTAAAAACGGAAATAATAGTTTAATGAAATTTTTAAAACATTATTTAGTTATTTAAAATAAATAATTTAATTTCTATCTATTTTAGTCTCAACATATTTTATTTTTCAATAAAATCAGGGCCATCAGGGACAATCTACTTAATACAATTTTGGAATTATATGATTTAAAAACTCTAACTCCATGCAGGCTATTCTGCCCAGGTCAAAACAACGATTTCTAATTAGTCAATATTCACATTAAAACCAAAATTAAAATAATTTACAGTCACTATTTGTTAAAACTTTATCACAACAATTATTTAGTTATTTATTAAGATTAAGTGTTGTTTATTAGTACTCAATAAATTATTGCATTTTTAATTCATATTTCCACAATTTAGAGAATTCTAGTTTACCCTGATGAAAGTTTAAATACAAAACAAATAAATGAAAAAAAAAAATATGTTGAAATAACATGTTTATATCTTCAATTTTTTATTTTCTTGTTTTGATGTAAAACTTGTCTCAAAGTGTTGGTATTCATTATGAAACTAATATTTTATTAAAATTAAAATTAATGAAATGTTTAAAACATTTTTGAATAATACTTTAACAATATATGGGATTTAATATCTTTATATGCTTACAATTTAGAAAATTTTAATTATTTCCAAAAGCCTAGGAGTTATTTTTATAGCAGAATTCATTGGTTTAGTTGGAAGTTTAAACTCTATATTTACATAATATATTAAACTTTCAAATTATAATTTATAAAATATAGAACCAACATACAATTATGAGAATTAGGTCCCGCAAATGAATGCGAATTGAATAAACTAAATTTTGATCTCTTTTTTGTGATGAAACGTTTATATTATTTGAATTTCAAATGATTGCTGGAATATAATTACTCAAGTCAATAATTACTTCGATCCTTTACTTCAAATAAGGAGAAAACTTAAATAATAACTTACAACAAACATTGTTGTTAATACACAATTGGGCCATTTCAAAAGCCCTAAGCCTCTGGAATAATTGCAAATAGCCCTTCAAGGTTTCGCTAATTTAGGCCTTGTCAGGACTGAAAAAGACAGCTTGTGGATACTTCTGGGACGATCTATCATTATGATATTGAAATACTTATCCAAAAGAAAGGATGTTTCCAATTCCTTGTTGTTTCGGTCGTGTTTGATTACGCATAACTTTTAAATGAGATAGAAGTTTTCCTAACTATAACTGAAGCAGATTATTCAAGGGATGTTTGCCCGGGTATTATCTTTCATACAGATAATTTTCAGTCAGAAGAAATTAATGGATGGTTTTAATAGAGTCACGACTTTCTTTAAGATACAATGAGTGAAAGTACAATTTAATGAGGAGATAATTTACAGTTGTCCAACTATTATTTTATATTTTATAGTGTGTATTAATCTTAAGTGTACTATTGTACATACAATATACGAGATAATATACATTTTGGATAATAGGTTTAATTTAAATTTAACTTTCAATATGAAAAAAATCCCATTTAGTGCTTTGGCAATAATTCTTTAAGACACATTTAATTTAATGCTTGCTATTATTTAAGAGGAGATCTCTTAAAACACCCATTGCCATCTTTTCGGGTTACCAGCAGTTCCCAAAGTGGGTACCATAAGGCAATGTGATCTCAAAATATTAGAAAAAAAAATTGACGAAAATATCCAATATAATATCTTTTTTATTGATTCATTTTTTTTATTGTTCAACTGATAAAAGTGAGAAAGTAACTCAATAATTTTTACACCAGTGATGCGGCGAGAGGGATGCGCTGGGATCTCTTGAGCTCTGCTCTACCCCTCACACGTGGGGGATAGTGTGGGCTCAGGGATCCTCAGGTCGATTGTGTAAATATTGTATATATTATTTTATCATTATGTTATTTTATTTATTTATTTTTCATA
>NW_027115892.1:1050875-1055169 GCF_000696795.3 Halyomorpha halys
TGCCCACAACTGTGTGGCAGATTGTAATATCTATCAATACATAAATCTATCAAATAAAAAAAAATAATAATTTTTACAATGACTATTTATATTTCTTTGTATTTTTTGTTTAAGTATCTCTGAGGCTCCTCAGAATAAATAAAGTATTATTATTATACAGTACATTTCTTCATTTACTTTGAACTTTTTTTTCCTATATACTCTACCACTCTAAGGATAATTTTGGCGTCATTTTTATATTTTTTTAGCTCACAAGGGTGGCCCGAAATGTTCTTGTTCCAAAAAGGGTGCCATAAAAAAAAATTGGGGAACCTCTGACTTACGTTAAACTTTATATTAACTCAATTCGTATTGGACTATCTCATCTCAAAAATATTTTAAGATCACAAATTATATTTTCTAAAGTATATGACATGGTGACATGGTAGTATTTTACAGTTCATTTACAGCACCAGCTCACTTGATAGTCTATGTCAGCACTTAACATTTCAATACTATTTTTTGTGGGGGGGGGAGGAGAGGGGTTAATACATATTCTTGTTGTATACTTCATCATACCCCTTAATATTATTCATCGGAATCGATTAGAATTCTATATAATTATATTGCCTTAATTTCCTAATTTGCGGGCCTAATTAAATTAAAATTTTAATCAATGTATAATAATAAATAATAAAATGTGTTTTATAGAAACTTGGATACCGCAAAATCTGACATACGGAGAATCCTTGACCACCATAACATATCCGTGGGTCAGGCACATATGACGTTTTCCAAGGCGCATTAAAATCACTTCTGCGATCACTTTACGACTATTTTAAGTCGACAATGTTCAATTGGAGGATCAATTTCGATATTTATATTCAATAATCAATACCTATATTTGTTCCTATTTTAACTTTCTGTTTATTGATGGAAATATGACATGCCTTCAGTAATCGCCATCTTGCCTGCCCGATCAGCCACTTCGTTACCAGCTATTCCGTAGTGCTTGGAGGCAGACAAAAACACTGAAAAAACAATTCTGTATGCACTGATATTTTGAATTCAAAAATTTGTTGTGGAAATGTTTTTAAACTAAATAAAGTTCATGTTCAATCTGTACAGACGACATATTTCTTTTTGTGGGGTTACAAACATTTCAGCTACTACGTATCGGTGAAAGAGAAAATAAATGCTTCCAATCGTTGCACACAATCGATGAGCCCACGCCTATGGAGTTCTTTGAGCCGTCAGTAGAGATAAAGTCAGTCACTAAATCTGTCTTGCAATCTTGCAGTTTAGCATATTAAAGTTTAACTTAAAAACACCTCATGTTGAACCAAATAAATCAGAATTGTATATAAAATTTAGGAGAGAAAGAATAAAACCTCAAGAAAAGAAATAAAACCCGAAGTCAAGATTTGAGTTACCAAGATCCTTCCTTAATTTTAAGTTTTAGTCATCTTAAAGTAATAATGGGATAATAACTATGAAAGAACCTAACCTTCACCTTGACAAGTGGTGTCCATCAATTTGATTTATTCTTAAAAAAAAATCTGCCCTTCCTACAAAACAAGAATTTTTTAACTAGGAGGTATTAATTAACGATTAATGCTCCATTTAGGAAAAACGAGATTAAATGATAAAACACAAACATTAACCTTAATCACCTTGAAAACAGTTTCCTTTGGAACGCGGCAAACATATGCGTAGGAAGTTAAGATATTGCTATCATTTTATTATTATGATAGAATAATCAGATGTAAGAAGAACAATGATTGAATAAAAAACTAGCTTTTATTTAATAAGCTGTGCCCACTTAAACTCGAAGTGATACCGGAAAAAACGCTGATTATAATTTTCTTTCCTTGTAGGTGGGAGTTGAACCTAAGTACGTTCTATATGTTAATTAAGAATTAACGGTCTTCAAAGCAGCCGGCGAACGGTACACCCACAGTCATATTAAATTCATGAGGGTTTTGTGTCTTAATTTTTTTATATTTTCCAGATTCGTCTTTTCATAAAAACCTGAATATATGTTGAGAAAACTCAGATTAAAGCTATTATTAAAAACAGTGTTTAATTCGAAGAAGACACGAGTATATATACTCATGTATGAAAATACACAGCATATTTCAAAAGATCAAAGTTCAAAACACCATATTTCAAAAGATCAAAGTTCACTTCATAATATTTCAAAAGATCAAAGTTCGAAATACAAAAAAAATCAATTTAAAAAAAATTATAAAGAAAAATCTTCTATCCTTTGCTTACTATTCAAATAAACCAATTATTAATTTTTATTTATTTTTTTTGTGAATAATAATTCAAGCTGTTAGAATCAAAGGCAATAGAAACTATTGCTTTATGGCTTCATTTATACGCTATTTACACGATAAAGTTAAAAATTTGATAAATTAAATAAAATAAAATTTTCGTAACGGGTGCAGCCAGAGTGAGGGCGCTAGAACCGTATATTAAATACTCAACAAAATACAACAGTGAGATCATCAATTAATTTTTGAACATTAGTTAATATTTATTAGTTTTTCTGAACAGAATAAATTGTGTTCGAATCCTGACTTGAAATAGAAAATTTAATTCCTACTATTTTATTATTTATGTATTTAATACCGGATTGGCCTGGTGGGCCTTACAGGGTCGATATTACTATTACATTTTATTTTAACTTTTTATTAACAATTGATTATCGTACAAATACGTCCCTAATCATATACAACGCTATAATAAAATGAAAATAAGATAAAATAAATAGATAAAAATAATGTTTCTATCTAAAAGAGAAAAGTAAAATTAATAACAAAAAATAACGACATTGGCAGACCTAATAAAACAAACAATTGTCCTCTAACGCTAAAAAAAAAGTTAATAATTCCTACTAGAAAAAAAGAGAAGAAACAGGATAAACATGTACTGTGTTTTTGAACCCTCAAAAATAACAACAGAATGTTAAAGATATACTTTTGGGTTTTGTTTAGTTAGTTAAATTACTTTGTTCATTCCGTGCCAAAGCAATGAATTATAATAAAGAGTACATTTTAATATAAATTAACTGTTGTTAATTAAAACATTTATTACTATTAAGAATTAGTAATGGTAATAAATACTGTCTATTAATACGTCTGAAAGGATCTCTTTTATCAAAGTGTTGGTGCAGTTTTATATCCTAATTTCTTTTTGTGTGTATATAAAGTTAATTATATAATAGAATAACATCTGGATTTTTATATATCCGTTAGTCATCGAAAATATATAAATATAAATATTTGTTTAATTTTTGAATTTTATTTATTTTTGTATGCGTTAAAAAAGTGTCGTGGAGTATTAAAATAACGGATGGATTTTAATATATTGATATTTTAGCCTGTCAGGACTTTGGATTAGATTCTCTTATCTTAATATAGATAAAATAAAATAAAATAAAAGGAGTAAACACTGGTATGTAAAAAATTTTGTGAAGGAAACTAATTTCATCGATATGAACAACCAAATTGCATTTACTGTGATTAATGATTAATAATAATATTTTCTATTTCTTTTCAGATCATAATACTTGATATCTTCCCTGTTACTTATCTAATGCACACAAGGGTTTTGATACATATCGTGGAACTAAAGAAAGCATGACAGATTCTTCCTTGCTTTCTACAAAATTATTTCCCTATGTTTGAAATGGTTACGAAATATCATGAAACAGCGAATAGGAATCCGAGAAAACAATGAATGATTAATGTGAGGTCAGTAAACTGCGTAAGGAAACACCGTTAGAAGAATAGATACTGCTCGAATGGGCTGACGCTATAAATAGATAATTGCGCACAGAGCAAGGCTCATTGTGCAGCTGGGACCATGGCCTTGAGCTCGCCACTAGGTCAACTAGCAAGGCAAACTATTGCAGTTATTTCTCCTTTATGCTTTATTTTAATGAGTATATAATATAAATTTATTTATATAAACAAAGTAATTAACTGAAATTTTTATTATTTAATCATTATTTCAACGATTTACATCATTAGTAGTGAAAAAAACGTCTGTGAGAGATCCCATGATAACAACCAAAAAAAGTGTTTATTAGATTAAGTTTTACAAATTTAAATTACTATTCTTACCCCAGTCGAATAGATCCGCTACCTTGGACTACATTTGGACAAACGGTTAACCTGGAATCCTCACACAAGACTGAAAAGACAGGAAACTGCACGTCGATTTCGACTATTACACCACTTACTAGACAAACGGTCTAAACTTCCAACAAATTACAAAAGACTGATCTACATGACTGTAATAAGAC
>NW_027115892.1:1055259-1056404 GCF_000696795.3 Halyomorpha halys
GAAGTAAATGAAAATTGAGCTATTGTGCATTAACGTATCGATATGTTTTAGAACTGTATTTTCTTATTATATAAAGAAAATGGTTTAATAATCCTTTGACTGGAAGATTCTTAAGGTATTAACTCACTCCTTCCATTATAAACTCTCCAACCACTCAAACCCCCTAGTTTCTAATCTTGCATTCTCTTCCATTCCTGATAATCCTCCGAGGCGCCTGAAAAGAAGATGGCCACGAGACCAGCTAATGTAAAATGTCATTAGAGTGCTACCAATGTGTAGTTTCTCTACACGCCTGTGGCATTCCAATTTAACTTAGATCAGATTTACTAAATGTATTATAATGTACAGTTGTAAATAGCAATAAATAAATATTTTAAAAAAATTACAATTACTAGTATTTATTAATAATTACATGGTGGAATTCCATGTCTATTCGTTTTCTTGCAATACACCGGATTGCTATACAAACAAATTTTAAGTGGTAAGGAGGTGTTGACCATAGATTCAATCGGAGGAAGAGATAGTCAGAGGTGCGATCAGTACTGGTACAAATTATTTATTTGTTGGTACAAATAAATAAATAAATTTTAGACCCTCGTTAGGGCTAAAAAAAAAAAAAAAAAAAAAAAGATAACCATAATTCAGAGAATAAAGCTTTACATATATACTAAAATATTTTTTTAAAAATTTGTTATATATAATTATTACCTTTGCAATATTATAATTTATTTTCTTCAATCTACTTAAATTTCTTGTTATATTGTTTCGGATTACAGCTTATTATTTTTATCATTGGCGCGTTCGACCGTGGAGGTCCAAGACGTTTATTGATGTGTTTTTTCATAGGATGGGTTCGTCACTCCCACGTCAATTTTTTTGTAAGTGCCATCCATTGGCTAACGGGCCTCACAAATGCTCCCCGGGGGCCTCACAGAGCTCTATTAAGATATAGTATCTGCTCCCTCTATATGACCACTCATATATTACCCTATATATATCAAACAAACTGAGAAACAGTATAACAAGAAATTTAAGTGGATAGAAGATGATACTACAAGAAAATAAATTATAATATTTGTAAAGGTGAGAATTGCATATAACATATAATGAAATGAAATGAAATGAAATGAAAAAATAACTTTATT
>NW_027115892.1:1057019-1071105 GCF_000696795.3 Halyomorpha halys
GGGAGACTTGAGAGTGCCTAGGGAACCCAAAGATAAATCTTACAAAACAATTCATGAGTCTCTTCAGTAGTTTCAACATATATTGAAAACAATATTTTTACTTAATTTTGTATCATTATTGACCGGCATCCCCGACCATCGTCTTCTCACTTTAAGTGATAGTAGTTAATATAGATATAGATCTCAAGGCTATGTTCCTTATAACCTTCCTATTAGCATACATGGAGGAGTATGCTGGGATCGCTGAATATGTTGTTTATGATCTAGCGCCCGGAGGCACCCCACTAAGAGACCCATGGCGCGACGGTCCTATTCGCTTAAAACGGGAAGAGGAGGCTCAGATAGATTAATCGACCAATATTTAATTTAATTAATTAAATAAGACCTCCTCACCCGCCCTCCGTGGTAGCCTTACTTACTTTTCAAACAGACAGTTATGTCGTTAATGTAACCTACTTGCTAGGTTGGTCGATGTACGACATGTCACAATCTCACAAAAAGGAGATCAAAACACAAAAAAAAAACATCCTTTTCAGCCAAACCCGCCCCACTAATACCCACTGGGAACGACGTTCCTTTATCAGTTTAATATTTGCTTGAAACGGGAAGAGGAGGCTTAAAGAGCTTAATCGAGCAATATTCAAAAAGCGCCTGAAATTGGAAAACGGCGTGATAACAAAAGTTCAGAAGGAAAAAAAACAAAAAACTTCTGGCATTATTATTAGCAATTCCGATGCATCTTCATTAAACAATGTTGCCTTATTAAAATAAAAAGTTCTATATTTCTTGCGCACAGAACAGACTCTAATAAAATCGTAAATTTTAATTTTCCATAAGGTTGCACAAAGAACAAATTTAGAATTTTTTTAGAAGAATGATTCCATATTTCTTTAACATTTTCAAGATTAATATAATTTCCAAAAAAAATATATATATTATGTCGAGTAATGTCACTTTTTATTTTTAGTTGCCTTTAGCATTTGTAAAAAATATTTATTTTCTTTTTTGTTTCATCTTACTGTGATTTTTTCTCGAAGAAGGTAATAATTCATCTTTATGGTTATCTCCAAGACTTCTTCACCCAAGTAATTTTAGTAAATCACGATTTAATGACCGAAGTTACAAATAATAAACAAATCTATACATTTTTAGGCATGGTACATCTTTGTTTTAAATTTATATGAATTGTTTTTTAAAAGAAAAACGGAGAAATAAAATTACAAATAAATTCAATTTCCAATTAGCTAACAAGAAACCATGTACGCTCAGAAACATTCACTTATAGAACGTTCTTAAAAAACCTAAATATTTGTTTTAAGCTTGCAATTTTATTGCGAAGTCGATTTTATAAATTTATTTATAGTTCATCACCAATACATATTTTGTTTATCTCTATTTATTATTATTCATTTAGCTCAGAATCTACCCATTAAACCTTATTTATAATTATGTTATGAATGCAGATTGAAGTAATAAAATATGTTTGTCATTAAATTTTCTCTTTGCTCACTTGAAAATGTATGAGTTTTTTAATGAGTTTTCAAAAAACTCCAAAACAATTATTCAAATACATGTAATATCACTTAACTATTTTTTGAGAATGTTACGGCTTTTCACATGTAAAAAAAAAAAAAGAAAATTAAAAATTAGATTTAGGCCATTCTCAATTTATATTTTCTTATGGCCCGATCGACATGGTAGACCTTATATAGGTATAATATCACGGTTTTAATTACGTTTAACAGTTGAAAATGGGGTAAAAGATATTCTCCTGCAAAAGGCACCCCTAACTATTCACAGAGTTATAATTATTGTACAATCACAAGGAATAAAGATAAAATATAAAAAATAAGTAAGTAAATAAAAATTACAATTGTTATGTAATTAAATTATGAAAGAGAGAGAGAGAGAGAGAGAGAGAGAGAGAGAGAAAAGAATGTTAACAAAAAAAAAAATTATAATTAATTTAGAATTAATAAACTGAATAAATTGACTTTAACATAAAAAATTGAGTAAAAGAAAAAATAAATAATATAAAGGATATTAAATGATAATAATAAAAATAGATAAATATAGAGTTTACAACAGGATGTTTTGCATCACCCTGGCAGTCATCGATAAGATTTGGAACATTGTGGATTGGTATCAGAACTTGACAGTCCATGAAATGATATAAAAACGCCGAAGTTGAAGTAAATGAAAATTGAGCTATTGTGCATTAACGTATCGATATGTTTTAGAACTGTATTTTCTTATTATATAAAAAAAATGGTGAAAGCAGAACTTTAGAAATTCCGTTTTTTATTTAGAAATCAAAAGTTTTATTTATTTTTGTTTCAGGCATTCTATAGACATAAAAACATCCAGAATAACTCCATATGTATAATTTCTTGGCTGATTGCCAGTTTTAGTCGATCTGGCATCTGTTAAATGCAACGCTTGAAAAAAAAAAAAAATTATAATAAAATAAAAAAAAAAAAACAATAAACTATGGGCATATCGATTACCATAAATCGTTCGGCTCGGCCTGAAGGTAGATCAACATAGTTGAAGTTGGCCCAGCGAGTATGTCCAGGTTTGGACATCTGCTCTCCTGCTTGCCTTGAGATTCTCAGTCCTACGTCTTTTCTAGCTTCTGGATTCCTAAAGGTAATGGTACGGAAATTACATTCGTTCTTTATCTAATTGAAAGATTAATAATAGCGTCATGGAAAGAAAACTTAATTAATCGATCTAAAATGAAATACTTATATTGATAATGCTACATCTACATCTGTCAACGGACACATCTGTATAATGAAAACTGTACTTAATTCATATTGTTACATTTCACTACAATGTTAGGAAAGTAATTAATGGTTTTGAAACCCTATATTATAGAACCCTTCCACTCAGGACGCGGGCACCAATATAACTCCCTATCAGCACTTTTCAATCCTCTATAAAGGGCAGGATAATAAAATATAAATGTACTATTTCACGATTCTAGAAATAAATTTTATAAGTCACAAATTAGATACAACAAAGGGTGGTAGAGACAAGATGTCCACGGAATAATGTTTTGATTTTTTTTTTCTTAATAGTAAAAAATGTTTTTTTTTTTTTTACATATGGGTCATCGCAACTTAAGTGATAAGATATTTGAATAATTATGTTATTCAATTTTTGTATTCTTTTTTTATTAACTAATTCTTAGTATTAACGGACATAACTTTGCCTGAGTGTCAGTTATAAAGAAAATTCACTTATTATATACATATATATAAAAGTTATGATATGACATAGCATATTGTCTGCCTTAATAACTTCTCCCCGTGTAAATAAACACTTTGAGTTTATGTAAAAAGACTTATGATTAGAAATAAATCTGTGTTATTCTACTAAACCTGTGCGTTGTTTCTCTGCACACGTTTTCTGTTCTTTTAAATATCATTTTTACTAACATCCCATAAGTTTGCTGGAATTTTACGGAGGATTGCTAACACAAAGGATTTGTGGAAAACCATCTCTTCCTCCTCTCACCCTCTGAAGAAGTGGGATTACGTGATGAGCGGTCTCCTTGTGTGGCGCATCTAGCCATTGTTATATTTTTTATAGTTGCTGTGTCCAGATATGAAGCCGTGTTATGCTTAAAGGTACTTATCATCCATCACTTTTCTAATATCAAATTGATGAATAGTTAAATTGTGTGTATTAAAAAAAAAATAGTTTAATATAGAAAAAACCTATTCTTGATAATGCTAAATTATAATCTAATAACATTGCCCGCCATGCAATAATATTGCATTTGGCACCTCCTTTATAAAACATTTCTATATATTACAAATAATTTTTTTTTTTTTTTAAGGAAATTAAATAGTTGCTAACACAATTTAGCATAATTATTTTAAAAAAACACGGAGAACTTAGGAACAGATGTTCCAGCTGACATGTTCATTTTATCAATAATCGAAAACAACTAAAAATAAATAACTAGAAAAAAAATAATAAAGTCTTAAGAAATTGTATACCGTTGTGGATCCTTAAGTTCTTGGCGAGGTGGTGACAGCATGAAACTAGATGTTGCTTTAAAGTTATATTAGGTCATTTTCTTCGTCGATCAAAAGATCTATCAAACTCATAAAGAAACGTAACAAGAACGAAAAAAAAAATTCAGGGTAAAACATCTGTAGTGCGGTACAAATCGCGTCCGTAATTGGGAGACGGTACAACGGGGAAGTAAAAAAACGAATCAGTCTCAGTAAATGCGGACAGCAAACATGAACATAATTTATTTTATTACTCGAGGTTAAATGTCCTTTTATTCACCAATTTCATGCAGGAGGATTATCCTAGATGTTATTGATCAAATTATTCAAATGGAAAGTTAAAATATTTTTCCGGGGGTTCGCTACGAAATAATAATACGAAATTAACCTGCTCAGGCCCGGATTCGAATTGACAGCGATTCTAACACGAGAATGCTACATTTGTGGCTTAACACCCTATAGTTCAAAAGAATCCTTAGTCAGAGCTGTTTTTCATAAAGAAATGGAAGACAGTCTAAATAGAGTAATGCTCATTTTTTTTTAAGTTTAAGTTTAAATTATTTACAAACGGATAAATTAAATTAGGACAATAAATGGTAAAATATATATATTGACCCCAAATGATAGAGCTAATATCTTCGTTTTCTATGCAATTTGCATTATTATTTTTCTATTCAGGTACAACTTAGTTTAAAAACTTCAAATATCCGTTCCGAACATGACTGAACACGTGCTTCAGTTTCTCCAATGTCAAATAACAAACGTTTATTAACTTCTTCCTTACCAAAATAAGTAATTATCCAATTTATTCCAAATGTATTGTTATTACAAAGTTAAATTTACTTATTTGCACGTGTCAGTATATCGGTCTACGTATTGGACACAGTGTAACTTGGTTTTATATCCTTTTTGCAATCCCAAAAGCACCTAACTGAATTACAGGACGTCACTAATAATGTGTACAAAATGATCTTAGGAAATACCATATTCAACACGATGTTGTCAGAAATTCATAGATACACAACATTATTTGCGACAATATTTTCCTTAACGATAAGAATGATTATGTACTTCATGATGCGTTTGTTGAGATTATCGACGGTCGGAATAGAAGACATTCACTCGGATGGTCTCTACAGATAATCAATCGGGATACCTGACCCTAGTTTTTTCTTACACCTGATGTTCTTGAACAGTTTTTTGTTCTAGCACCTGCATAGCAGTGGTAACCCTCCATTAAATCTGTGTGCTATGAGATGAGAGTTCTTATTTAGTTAAGAATTTATCTCGAAATCACTTCAAATAACTACCAACAGCAAAAAAAAAACTTTATAAAATTAGTCAATTCATAACCAAGCCTACTGGGAACTGTGAATAAACCATAGTTCTAAAAATATTATAATAATTATTAAGAGGATTGGGTATTACTTGTATTTAACCAACTCCATATTCATATTTTTGCTATTTAGTAATTGTTGTGTTATCTATATTCATACAAGGTCAAAGCAGACAAAGTGATAAAACTCCATCCCCAAATATAATTAGTGAAACATTGAGTACAAAACTTCTCATCTGGACAGTTCCTTGGAACCGATTTCTGGAGCTCGTCCATATCCTTTTCAATCCCTGTTAGTTTTTGGCATGAGATTTGTATCCTTGTCCTGCATTCACTGAGTTTCCATAGTATTTAAAGTGAATACAGATGTGGCCGTTAACGGTTTGTAATTTTTCTAGTACCCTAATTAAATCATTTTTTTTTCAATACATTATATTGGTTTTTTTGGTATTGATTCATCATCAATATCAGATTCAGTTTTGTGCGAATTATGAACTCAGATATTTACAGATTCAGGAGAAGTATTTTTTAGAAACAAACCTGTTAACTAGTTTTCACAAAAAATATTTATTTCAGAAGGTTTGTTCAAAACTCTGATTTTTTTTAACACAACAGCTCCTTTCTCATTCTACTTCATTTAGCAAATCTTTATATAGGTTATAAAATCATCAATCATAAGTGAATACTTTTAATTTTGTTTTTAGATTTTTATACAACTATTACAGATTCCAACAGGCTAAAGAGGAAATCAATATCCCACAAAGATGCATGAATAGATTTACATGAGAAAGTACAAATTAAAACCAGGGGTGGTATAGCCCGAATCTCCTTCAAATCAAATGTGAAGACAAATATGCCACACCAACGAAAAGAAGGTTTACATCGGGAATAATAGAAATGTCCACCATTGCAACCTAAACTGAAACAGAAGGGAGCCACCAGTGATTGGCTAGTAGTGTTCTATTCCCCTGCCACGCCTCTGAAAGGCACGTAACACTTTTTCTGCCAGCTCATCTCCTACTCTCATATTCAGCAAATCATATAATTTATCTGGAAGTAATTTGTGATGAAAGATAAACGTTCGCTTATCATATTATTTTTATCATGGATTTTATAACCTTTTAGATCATTTACCGCATCCACAGTGAGGTTTTCCTCTGTCATGGTCAGTGGATTCCCAATTTTCACAACAAAAAATTTAAAGCAATGAAAGAAATACCTCGTAGTTTCCAAAAACCCATGCCTTGCTGGTAAGACCCATATGTTTTAAAAATTAATGTCATGACGTTTAGTATCTGATAAGTTATTAAATTTTAAACGATTTTAACCCTTTTCATTCGGCACTATTTCGGACGTTATTTGCGAGCAGCTCAACACCACTTTTTCGCGAAAATATTATGTTAATATTATGAATATATATATTTTTTTTTTGGTTGACACAACTGTTTGTTTCTTTTATTACATTGTCTATTGTTTAATTTGTAAAATATAAAGAAAAATACCCTATGGATTATTTTATACCCTAGGTATTTGTGGTGATGTATGTCAAATGTGATTATTGGTGGAGAATCAATAGATTCAGTAACGTCTTCCCACACTTTACTTGATAAGTCTACAGAGATATTTTATAGTACTTGTATCGCTATCAACATCTGTAAAATTTCTTCGTTTTCTTGTTGGTTACATAATAACATCAACACTACCATATTTATTTTGTTAATTATGTCTGTATAACTGTCTATATGAAACTCGTCTTCACTACAGTTTACATCACGATACTCACTTATGTTTGGTCGTTTTGACATTTCTAATAAAAAGTAGTGATTATAAAAGGAAAGTCAAGAATTGGTTTGGAAATTACTATTGGTAAATTACAAAACCACACCAATGTCTTATTACTGCAGATAATGTTATTATTCGACGCTTCAATACGATATGGGTTCTAGTAAATTTCTTTTCTCAGTTTTCGTATTTCTTTATTACATTATCAAATTTTCCTATATCATTGAACCATACTTGTGTCCCTTTGTTCCACTAATTCTATGTATTGTTCAACGGATTAGAGACGTGTATAGTCCGCCATGAATACACTTTACACGTTCTCTTTCGACTTGAAATCGGTTGATTTCTTTATCAAGTATCTTGATATGTTTATGATATTTTGCGCCATTTTAATAGAAAACTACAGACAAATATGCTTTTAAAAATGGGATTATTTTCTTAATAACATACATTTTCATGTCCCCTCCGAGGGTACAGCCGAGTGCAAAGGGTTACTTTTAAAACAGGCATTTGTACATACTGTAAAGCAGTCTTTTTGTAAATAATAGGACCCAGTTTCATAATGAAAATTAACGATATTAGTCCTTATATACGTGATATTATAGGAGCTAAAAAAGAAAAATATATGTCAGCATTGTTGTTGAAATTATATATAATACAAACTGTAAGACTGATAAAATTATTTAGTACTTTATAATGAAACAGAACCCAAGTATCAATTTTTTGCCATACAATAGTTAATCTAACATAAAAGTAATTATACTTTTATAATAGATTAACTATAAGTAGTAAGACCGGCATTAAGTAATATGGGTCAACCCGTTTGACAGAGGGATTTTGATAGGTCAGCCACTAACATCCTACTTCACCTCAGCAACTAGAGCACAAATCAATGATCGTGTCCCATGGTTTAAATCTATGGCATCCTAAATTCACTAAAATATTTCGAATCTTCATGAGAGAAAGGAAGCATTAAACATTAACGAATTAATTATATGAAGATGTGTGAACCACCTTTGTTTTATTACCAAACAATAAAAACAATGTAAACGATGAACGACTCATATGACGTCATACACATATTCAAGGCGCATAATATTAATAATAATAACTTTCTTTGCTCAGCAACCAAGTGGAGGAAGAAGAGGACACAATTTAATTCGAATTGAAGAGGCGATATTCAAATTTACGAATTGAGATCGCGATATGGACACCATTTTTTTTGTTTTTGTGTGTGCCAGGATACAAATATCTCCCAAAAAATCTTTTTCTTCTTGTTCCTGCCTCATCTACTACGAAGTGGTCTAGAGAGCATGTGAAGACGTATCCATAAGTCGCGGTCCAGTACTGTACCAGCTGGCTTCGTCTATTTCAGTCAATTTCTCTCTTGTCTAATGCTTCTTTGATTGCACCTTTCCAGGTGTTTCTTGGTCTTTCTCTTGGCCAACCTTTCCTTCTGAATTCATTTTATACGGCCAATCTATCGTTAACTCTCAGGTTACTTCTAATTGTAGTATTTCTTTTTTTTTTTTTTCAATATTAGATTTATTTATTGATAGATATTACAATCTGGGACACAGTTGTGGGCAATAGGTAATAGTGATGAATGATCTCACACATACTAAAATAAAAAAAATAATAATAATAAAAAAAACTCTATTAAATTTTATACAAACAAAAGAATAGTTTGTATGTTCATCTTCCACATGATCAAACTATCTGCATGAAAAATAAATAAATAAAATAACATAATGATAAAATAATATATACAATATTTACACAATCGACCTGAGGATTCCTGAGTCCCCTCTATCCCCCACGTGTGAGGGGTAGAGCAGAGCTCAAGAGATCCCAGCGCATCTCTCTCGCCGCATCACTGGTAATGAGCCAGTGGAGGCTGAGCAAGTGCGCTAAAGGTAGTATTTCTGACAAGGGATTCTTGTTTTCCCTTCAAACCATCTCAGGCACATCATTTCATCATTGGCTGCTATGTCTTAAGATGATAGTCGAGTACTTAAAATAGTCTTATTTATTCATTTTTTAACCTTTATTAAAACTTCACTCTTTCCCAGGAATTCAGGCTTTAGTAAAAGGAAGCATTTTTGGACCAATTTTATTCTTTCTTTGATTTCTCCTGAAATCGTTTACGTATTCCACTCCTCTCAGGGATTTTGTCCCACACTTGCTCCAGTCTCTTAGCTGACGGTGGGATTGCTTTTATGAAGGCACTATTGGATCTATCATTATGAGCTTCTAATATGTTACACAAAATCGCAATCAGTGACTCCAAATATCTTAAAATTATAGAAGGGATAATTTACCTCACTATATTAAATCCGCCATTATGATTGTCATTTCTTTTAAGCTAAAATATCAACAGTGTATGAGTTAGTACATGGAAATAAAGATTTTAAATCACTTTCGGTGAAAATTGAAATTCTAGAGGCATTATCGAATGTTGATGTATTTTCTATTTATCTTGTTATATTTTTTGTGACTTTGGTTTCATTAATTTTATTTTTCTTCTTAGAAGATTTCCCCAAAAGAGTTGACAAGTTAATTTTTGTAAAAAAAAAAAGAGGATTTATGTCCAACAGTATTTATGGGTTTAAAAAAAAAATTTTTAGTAAAAGTAACATAACCTTCAATTTTCTCCCTTAAAAATTTTTGGAACCAAAACCATTCTTCTGGTGGGCTCAATGTGTTTCGATATGATGAGTTGTGATATAAGGAATCTTTCATGATACTGTGTCGAATCGATCGTCTGATTGGTAGAAATTTTTCACTTGTTCCGAAATAATTGAGTGAGGTTGTAATTAATAAACCTTCAAGGTGTGTTAATTACAAAGTTAATTGTTTTTGAAAATAGAAAAACTTATATTTCAGTGTTTTATAGCTTTCTAGGAAGAAATGCTAGGTAGAAATTTTTAACTACTTTAACCAGAACAATCCATCCTTAAAAAAACAATCCCTTTGAGATATGGGAGACAATTAGTAATTAAAGTTCTTTCCTTTCTAAATGTTCTCTTAAGGAATTAAATACAGCTGCGGTACCTGGCACCTGTTATTATAAAAGTTGTAATGTGTGTCCATGAGCACTGATGATAGTTAACTTGAGAAGGATCGTTTCTGCAATACAATCTAGAAGTGAAATCTAATTTGCCGGAATTAATGGCGGTGAGAGTAGCTATCTGACCTGAATGTAAGCAATCTAAACACACCAGTTGATCCAGCCAGTACACTCCCAACTTTGGTGCGAATCTATAATAATGTCTCCTTTGTGTTACAGTTATTGACTAAATGTTCTCCTTAACATTCGAAAGTCCTCTTGATGCTTGTTAAGCAAGTTTTTGAACTAGTTGGGAGATTCCACATATCAAACCTATTCAGGATTTTTATTTTTTGGTTTCTTTAAAGAATGTCCCATTTTATATTACTGTTTTGCACTAATAGTCTTTTTTTTATTCGAAATATTACGTACATCAGTAGTTCCTACTAGTAGTGTGTATACCTGAGTGCAATAAAATTAGGAAAAAAAAGACGAAAAGAAATGAAAATTAAAATAGCAAGTGTTCAGTGCATTCAAACTTTTAACTCTTTGTTTCTTATTTTCCTAAATATTGAATCATTCAAAGGATAACCGTGCCGCGAAATTATTTTGACCCAAGAGGGGTGAAGCAGCGAAAAAAAATTGTTCCGAAGACTGAGGTTAATTTGTGTCAGCCCTATTGACTATGAGACAGTCCGTTAAGACGACAGTGGAGAGAATAACAGAAGGCTGCAGTGCTATCTGAGGAATAAGTCCAATTCTAAATAAAATTATAACTTTTCACTAACTTCAAAACTAGTAAGATGTGCCTATATTAAGCTATAGCTACTATATTTCCACTCCCCCTTAACATCTAATATTTTGATTTTAAATGAAGAATTCATCTCCATTATTGAGACATTTACTAACTGAAACTTACTAGCATCATCATTTCAGCTATTTTATTCTCCTTGGTAGGTCAAACAAACTCAAATTATGATTATTTAAATTGGATACTAGAACGACTTTGTTCTATACGTTTTTAGATAAACAAAAGATAGGCCAAAAGCTACTGTTCTGGCCAAGTTAAATTATATTGATTATAAAATAATCAAATCTACTCGATAATTTTGGTTATTTAAAAATGAAACGTTAAGTTATGTAGTAATTAATAGCATTCATAGGATTTAATTATGTTTTTCAGTTATTGTTTTCTACAATCTGTTGAACAAAATATATACAATATACAATGTACAATATAGAATTTAATTTGTCTAATGATATGAAGTGGAATAAATAAATAGATGACATATTTTGTATTTTTTATTTCTCTGTTCCGACTATTGCAACATTTACTGGACAAACGGTCTAAATTGCCAATCCATTACAAAACACTGATCTACATGACTATTATAAGGCCTATCTGGACATACTGGAGTTGAGCTTTGGGGCTCCACTAAACCATCAAATTCCTCCAGAATCCAATCCTTACAGTCCAAAATCCTTCGTAAAATCCTTAATGCTCCTTACTTTGTCACAAATCAAGTCATCCATCAGGACCTCAATATTCCATATGTTGCCGATTTGGCCAGAACCAGATACCGTTCCTTCCATAATAAACTTCTCAACCACCCAAATCCACTTGTTTCTAACCTGGCTTCTCCTTCATTACCTAATAATCCTCCTAGGCGTCTGAAAAGAAGATGGCCTCGAGATCTTCTTCTCTAGAAATGTTATTGGAGTTCTATCAGTGGGTAGATTCTCCACATGTTTTTATCATGTTACTATGTCACCTACAGCAAATTTACTTGTTGTATATATGTGTATACAGTTGTAAATATCAATAAATAAATTATTTAAAAAAAAAAAAAGAAAAAATTTATTTCTCTGTGATTAAAATCGTTTTTGGGAAGGACTCCTCTCCACTTATGAACTGGTTTATACAAAGGTTATATTTATACCACAGAGGAAAATAAAAATAAGGATAAATACAAATAATAAGCTTCTTTAGTATAATTGTTACTTCTTGTAAAGTTTTCTGTAAATTAGTGCAAGTTTTTTTTTTTTTTAAAGAGTTCAAAACATAAGTATGATATTTGTAAAAAATAAGTAGTATAGTCAGGTTCTCATTATGTATAATTCAGCCTATATAATGTTCTTGTGCATCTGCTAGTTACAATTGATCTAGTAGGTGTACCAAAACTATGGGGTTACATGAGACCATAGAATAATGATTGGTGTGCCTTCACAACTCCTGTTCCTTTATCGTAGAACCATTATTGAATATCGATACTGGGTAAAAGAAGATATTGCAATCCGAAACGGTTTAATTATTTTCTCCTTACTAAGATAAAGAAATTGTTAACTTGAGTCAGTGGTGTCGTCATACTGCCTGAAGGATTTTGCAGCAATTTTCTCTCATGTAATGATTTAGTTCGATATCTCTTAGATGATTGATTTATAATTATTAGCAATTTATTTTTTCATCGGACAAAAATCAAGAATGAAGAAATGAAAAATTGTCCAGACCTTCGATACTATGATCCGCTGCTATAGGCCACTTTCGGACGTGTTTATATCTCTAAGATCCATTGCAACCTCAGTAGAAACTCGCTTATTCTCATCCACTTTATATCTCCCTCCTTTCTCTTTCCCTTTTCCTTGAAGTACGCTTGCATTCATAGCAATTGATAACAACGAAAAATATTTCTCTGCACATATAATTATTTTCAATTACCGACATAAATTTAACACATAAACTAGACTACATATACAAGAAAGAAGAACCAAAATAAAAAATTCAAATAACATATTTAAACTAAATTAAATGTTAAAAACTTTTCAAATGGTATGAATATGCTTGCTTGCCTTTACTTACATGCGTAATAACGTCTATGTAAATATATTTTATTTCTTTACAAATTATTTAAATATATGTCACTGATATAAAAAATTATTCCATTTACTACAAAATAATTCCTTTTCTGAATTTGAGCGTTATACATATTTCTCTGGGCGCATTATACACTATAAACGGGATTTTAATTTACGTAAAAAATCAAACGCATTAATAAAATTGAATCAAAATGGCATAAAACAACAAAAGGCCTTATTAAAATAAATTCTCTGGTACCGGACGATTTTGTAGTTGTGGAATAACCGCTACTGCTTGAAAAATAACGACTCTTTCAGATACCTCGTCTGAAGTTTTTTTATTCTGATCATTAAATCAACTAACTTAGGATAAGGGCGTACTATAGACTTCTAAGTTCAATTATCAATTACATAAAAATGGACGTGAATCAAATGTGGGTCTGAAAGTACTATTTGGAGCAAAATTGTTTCAAAAACATTTAAAAATATATATCCATAATAATAACTTCAAAAATAAAAATATTATAGTCAAAATTAATAAAACCTTGAAAAAACAAGTGTGCATTTAGTGAGTTCCTTATCAGAAGAAGACAGAATGAAATGAAACAGAAAGGGTCGCATGATAACAACATTTATGACTTAATAAGAATTTTCTTAACTCATCCTGAATATTGTCTTTATTATTCAAGCAAAAATATTGTTTTTGCGATCGCCTCCTGGCACTGTGCTTCATTAGAGGGCCTAGTTTAGCCCATTAGGTAAATGTGGTCCTGGATGTGATGAGAAAGATAACAAAAAATTTTTTTTATTTTATTTTTATACCAGATCGGCATTTTATACCTGGTGGCCCTTACATGGTTGATACAACTTATATTATATATATATATTTTTTAACAGTTGATTATGAGGGGGTATAGTCATACAAATGACACCCCTAACTATATACAACGTTCTTATTAAAAGAAAAAAAAATAATAATAAAATAAATAGATAAGAATAATGCTTCTTAATAAAAGTAAAATTAATAACAAAAAATAA